>NC_053452.1:63550060-63850060 GCF_015227805.2 Hirundo rustica
TCTTTGTCAGGAATTATTCACCTTTCCAAAATGAACAAGTTAAGGCAATCCCTGTGCTTAGTGAGAGATCAATGGAATATTAATACACTGATATTTCTTCTAAGAGCCAAAAATTGTTGCTTGGTGCTTCACTTTTTGTCGGAGAATGGCCGTGATAAAAGTCTCAGAACTAGTGTTTTGCCTTCAAGTCTTACTTGCTCTGCAGCTTCTGAAGTTTTCACCTCGTGAATCATAGACAGACTTGGTGACAAATATAATTATCTTCTTTTTTTCCCCATAAATATGCAAAAATATGTCAACTAGCTTTCCTTACTGGAGAGTCAGGCAGATACAGAATGAACAAAAATTCCCACCTAAATGTTTCAGGTATCTAAATTATCCATAATAGGGTTGGATGAATCTCTCCAGAGCTGTCTGTTTTGTTCCATGTCTGGGAAAGAAACCCCATTGCTATCTAGCTTCAGCTAGATACAGCTTTTAGAAGACAGACGATTTGAATCATCAGTCTTTTAAAGCCTGATGATTTGAATTAAGCCTATTCTAGCAGAACAAAGTAAGAAGTTCAGAGTTTCTATATGCCTACAACAATCTTAAACATCGACTGAATTTAGAATATGCAGACTGGAGAACTGACACTCCTTCAGTGCAATCTAGACATCTTGATAGTGCAAGTACAAGCAAATGATGTGTTTGAACACATAGAGACAGGAAAGCCTGTCTCACAGATGGGTTGTCTGTGGAGTAGTGACTCCAGACCTGTGGTTCATAGTGCATAATTCACACTAGAATTAGAATGTGGATTCCCACATTCCCACATAGCTGTTGAGGAATACGTTTAGTGCTTTTATCTTGGTGTGGAGCTGCAGTGTAAGCTGCAGGTTAAGCTCTGTGGGGCCAGAATCTGAAGCAAGAGACCACAGAGTGGCTCCTGGATAGTCAGAGAGGAATGTTCCCTTACCAAGGTGTCTAAACAGATTGTCTGCTCTGTGGTTATTTAAAAGGGAATTCTGTGTCTAAACAAGGATGCTATATTTTGTCTGTACTTAACAGTGGTACTGTATGTGGTAGTTTTCAAATTATTCTTTTAAGTCCACACTCGAGGAAGGATTTTGAAACAATGGAGAAGGTCCAGAGAAGAAATCTGATGGTGATTAAAGGGCTAAGGGGAGGAGATAAAGCAGTTTGGCTACTGAAAGGAAATTAACTGTCATCATAAAAACAGCTACTGAAATATTCCTGATGTCAGGATGATGTACTTTTTCAGATAACTGCATTGTAAGCATCTGGACTGAAAGCTAGATATTTAGACAAGTGGTGAACTTTCAATTGTGGGACACTTTAAGATCAATATTAAACTGAGACAGGAATTATTAAGTCAGGGAATCTCCATGCCCTTGGTTACATAGGAGGTCAGACTAGGTAATTGCAGCATTTTCATCATTCTTCATGGTTTTCTACTATAATATGGTAAAGGTAATATTGGTATATAAGTAATTTAGTATATAGGAGTATATGCAAAAGAAATTAATTCTGAAAATTGGGAAAAATGAGCACTGCTTTAGTGGAAGAATAACAGAGAAACTTGTAGTGATAGTAAAATATTTGTAATTAGTATCTAGCTCACTCTGCTACAGTGGAGTGCAATTACCCTCAACTGTATTATGATTTACTTTTTTTCTTCTTGAGTAAATTAACTTCAATTTGCAGACTCAGTAATAAGTAGCACAGTGTATATTACACCATTATTACAACACCTAATTCATTAGATATGTAATTTACATTACTATTTATATAAGTGCTGAATTAAATCCAAAGAATCTCAGGAGAGTGGTAACCAGCTTGTTCCAGATCTCAGTTTAATTTTTAATATGGAAATATGGGGAAACAAGGCACACCTCAAAAGCTTCAACCCTTATATCAGGAACTACATGTGAGTTTTCAGAAAGGAAGAAAGTAGTATCTTAAAATATACATCCAAAACAAAATGAAGAGGATTTAAAGAAGGTAAGGAGCACTTGGGAATAGGTCAAAGGGAAAACTGGCACCTTGACTCACTCTTTCACTTCCCCTTTTTTTAATTTTTCATTTTTATGGAGCGTATTATTTCTGACTTGTCTATTCTACAGAGGGCTGGGGATTAATATGAAATGTGCAGAGGGACAAAATTTCAAAATAGACATCGTACCACTGGCAGGAGGTTGCCTGAGGCAACACAGCTCCTCTCTGCTGATTGCCATACAACCACAGTGCCAGACTTTTCCTCCTATGAAATGATCAGGTGCAGAAACTTCAAGGCTATGAGAACACTGGGGGAGCCCACGGCTGGTGGAGTCCTCCCTTGTCAGCAAGTAGCCTTCATGAAACATATTAAAAGAAGTGAACTGTAGAGCCAGCTATCATGGGTTGGCACAATTTTGTTTTCTGGATATAGAGAAATGTAAAATGTCTTTCCCTGCCCTAAGAGTAGCGTGGGCTGGGGGGCGGGGAGGACAGGGATCTATCAGAAAGCAGGCTGGGATATTGGCAGCTAAGTTGACTAATGAGAACTGTCAGTGTGACTTTGGAAGGAACATTTAAAGCTAATCTGCGGCTGACCGCCCGCTCTCTTGCTTCGGTGATTGGCCATCAGGTAACGGGGTGGTCGGGCCCGGGCCCGGCCTGGGTCGGGCTCTGCTGCCCCTCTGGGCGGATGGGCCGGGCCCGGCCGGGCTTTCAGGAGCTGCTGCCTGCATGGAGAGCAGGGGCAGGAGCCCAGGTTGGGCCCCCCATTGCCGGCTGGGCCGGGCCCGGCCGGGCTTCTGAAAACTGCTGCCTGCATGGAGAGCAGGGGCAGGAGCCCAGGTTGGGCCCCCCATTGCCGGCTGGGCCGGGCCCGGCCGGGCTTTCAGGAGCTGCTGCCTGCATGGAGAGCAGGGGCAGGAGCCCAGGTTGGGCCCCCCATTGCCGGCTGGGCCGGGCCCGGCCGGGCTTTCAGGAGCTGCTGCCTGCATGGAGAGCAGGGGCAGGAGCCCAGGTTGGGCCCCCCATTGCCGGCTGGGCCGGGCCCGGCCGGGCTTTCAGGAGCTGCTGCCTGCATGGAGAGCAGGGGCAGGAGCCCAGGTCAGGCCCTTCTGCCCCTGGGCGGCTGGGCCGGGCCTTGCCGAGCCTCTGAGAACTGCTGCTCGCCTGAGAGCAGCCCAAGTGAAGCCTTTTTTTTTGCAGCTTAGTGATAGCTCTAAGCTGGACCGCCTTAGATGAGACCGAGGGGTGGAAAAAAAGACATTTGTCAGTTTCTTCTACCAGCCCAGCGCGTGCACGTGGCCTTTGCAAGCCCAGGCAAAAATTCAACCTTTTCTTAGCAACGTGGAACTTTTAAAGCACAATTCTTCCTCGAGAGGAAGAAGAAAGAAGAAATCAAAAGGTACATGGAACAGACACTGCATGAAGTCAGATGAGAAGTGAAAGAACTAATAATATTGGAATAAGATTGAAGAAGTGGACATTTTTAACCGGACTTTTCTAACGTAAATTATGAAGAAACGAACTGGTCTTTGCAGCATCTTCGTATTATTTGGGTAGAATGCTATTTTAATCAAAATTAAGGACTGGTATAATAGAGATGTATTTGGGAACTTTGAAACCCCCACTCCTGGGTTAAAAAGGAGGTCTCAGCTTTTTGAGACAAAGATAATTTTAGATCAGAAGAAGTATTCGTAAATAGTACCCCAGATACACTGAGAAGCTCTGCGGACAGAACATCACAGTCTTCAAAAACTCTGGGCAGCAGCAGATGTGTGTGTGACATTAAAAAGACTAGATTCTTTTGTCTTGTAGCAAACATCTTCATAAAAAATCTTAGAAGGACTCTTCTCCTGAAAGAATGTGCAGTTATGTCTAAGTAATGAAACTGACTGAAAATCCTAAGTTGTGTCTTTCTGTGTTGTTTAATAAGAAAGTTAATAGTTTGTAAGAGGAAAGAAGCATGCTTTTTAAAGTTTCATTCTGTTTTAATTTTTTTTCCCCAACTTTCTTTTTTTTTCCTATTCTTATAGTGTGTGTTAATAAAACTATGTTTGTTCATTTTTTTTAAGCCTAAGCCTGCTTTGTTTATTTTTCTCCTAATCTTTCCGTCCCACAAAAATATTAAATTAAAACCATTATGCCAGCAATGACAGGAAGCTGTACAGTTGTGTTAATCAAGTGTCTTATTTCATAAGGCCACACTCATGACACAGAAACACTGTAGAACTGGAAATATTTTATCTTTGCAGAGTACATTCTTGGGACCTGGACAATTAATGATGCAGGGAAAGATACTCTGGATACAGCTGTGTTGCTAAATAGGAAAGGACCAAGGGCCAATCTCCGGCTTCCAGGCCCAATTTTGACAACACTGCTTTTGACAACTGCTTTAGACTGGCTTTTGACAACATTGCTTTGGTGCAGCTCTAGCTGAAGCACAAGGGCCGTGCACAGACTGCACAGCACTTAACTGAGATTCCTGTGATTCCAGGGTGGTAGAGACTTACAGCTCTGAGGCAATGCCATCTTCTCTGAGGTGTTATTTTTCCCATTCAAAGTGTCTGAAATGATGAGGGATGTGTCACAGCCCAACAGAGCGGGGTTTTGCACTTAGTACACTGTTGCTGTACCATGAAATGGCCGTGTCATATCAGTCCATCCAAGTTTTTCTCATAGTGAAAGTGGCAAGGCAGAAGAGAGACAGCAGAAAAACTTCTTGATTGGTATTGATGCCTCGGTTGAGATGGTTCCCCAATTCTGTCTTGAACTCTGTAAACTACTCTTGGATGCAAGACTAAGGATTATTTCATGCCTCTTGGATGTAACAGGAGAGTATGTAGGGGTGCTTGGAGTTTCAAAGCATCTGGGATGACACTGGGAAGAACTGTGTAAGCTTGAAGGAGCAAAGGATGGTCCTATTTTATCCATCCTGTCTTCTGGGAGAGTTCTCTGAAAGGAGCTATCTCCATAAATGTATTCATGTACTGTCATAGAAAATATTTGTGGGAGTACTCCAAACGGAGGCAGGGTGTAAGCTGAAAAATAAGTAATGTCATTTATCACGAGTCCTGTGCTTGAGTTCTCTGTCTGGCCCTCTCTGACTACCCACACAGATGTTCCCTTTGAGGACACTCACATTTTAAGCATTTCAACATCTATGATCCAAAGGGTTGCTGAAATACTTGAAACATATATTGTTGGTGTGATTATTATTATTCCGTAAATCTCCACAGTCACAGTAGTATTTACTTCCCTCACACATCCTTGCTGAGATGAATGGTCTCCTGAATATTAAGGTGAACTAGTGCAAGTAATAGCTTCACAACTGGAACCACTCAGACGGATTAAGAATCGAGTTTCCCTTCACATTTTCCTACTGACTGTGTTCAGGATTTTCCTTGTATCTGTGTGGGGATGTACCACCTCTCTCATCTGGAAGCTAGGTCTCCAGCATTTGCGCTCACCTTACTCTGGGAGCTGTTTGCTCATTTGTACAATGCATAAAATGGTGCACCTTATCAATTGTAATTTTTTTTTTTTTTTTTTTTTTTCCCCTGGGATGCTTAGATTTACTTTCAGACACGACTTCCCTTCCTCCCATCTGACGTCTTTTAATAAAGGATATAAAAATGATGGAAGTAACTGCTAGACACTAGCTGGTTTAAAATTTTTCCTGCAATGGGTATATGCTTATGCTCGTGTGCACACATGCGTATGAGGACATGCATGATAGAGAGGGAGGAAAGATTTTGATGCAAAGGGACAGGTTGTACATGTTGCTCCATTCTAGCTACTTCTTACAGTTTATGAGTTTCTAAATGCAGGGAATGTATCTTGTTCCTCAGACTAACCATAGTGAAAAAGGTGTCATGTGAAACACAGTCTGGCAGCCTCCCAACATCACTCTTCAAAGGCTTTGATATCATGGCACGGTGACACTGAGTATTAATGTCATCTAGGTTTTAAGTCCAGCTTTAGTTTAGTAACTGCTTAAGTAGATATTAAAGCATAGTGTCAAGGAAAGCTCAGAGTTGACACTAGCATAAAAAAAAATATTTTTTGCCATGTCTGCTTAACCTTTCTTTCCTTACTATGAGAAAAATGCATGTGGATGTGACATGGTATTTTATGGCAGTGAAAGAGTGCACCAGCAGAAGTCAGAACACTTGAAATAATACTGCATCTTCTTGAGACTTTTTTGAGATTTATATTAAATACAGTAAAACCTGTCCGGCAGAAGCTTTCACCATGTAGCACCACTTGTCCATCTCTTGACCAGAACTGATGAATCTGAACAGTCCACATGAATCTGAACAGTCCACCTTAAAGCCAGCAAAAATAAGTAATTCCAATAAAGTTCTTTCTTCCCCCTCCACATAAGCCCAGGAATTTACAATGTTATAACAAAGCAGCAAGCAACTTACTACCTCTGTTTTCAAGTGCAGAATGGGAGATAACAATGAAGTGGTTTACCAGGAGGTCACTGTATTTATACTCTGAGCAGAATTTAAGAACACAGGCTCCAATCCTGACTCAAAGGCTGAATTTCTGGGCAATTTCAGGTACAGATAAAACTTCTCTACAAGCAGAATTTAACTCCTTAGTACTTGACTCCTGGTCAGTATTTAATTGATCAGACCTGAAGGAAAAGAAGGTTTTTCTTAGGGAAAACTTGCACAATTTTAGAAATAATTTGGCAGTTGATCCTACTACTTGGCCAAGTTTTCTACTTCACATGTGCACACAGAGTTTGCAGCCGCTCTTTCTCATTCTAGTCTGAGCTTTATGTAGTCACCACCACCTTTAACACCCAGTTCATTCTGCCTATAGCATCACATGGCAGAGCCCTCTGTCATCACACCTCCCGTGACTCTGTGTTCATTGTATTCTGTAACAGCCACTTCCAGAAGGAATGAGAAATGGAAAAGTAACTCACTTCTCTGGCCTGTTAACCACTGCCTTTTACAGTCCCTATCCTTTTCACATTCTGATATTTTTTCCTGATAAATTGTTTCTCTCACAGGCATCTCTTCATTTCCACTCTTACTTTAAAAGTTTTACATTAGGTCTATGCACTAAAAGGAAAGCATTTTGAAAGCACTTGATCTATTTTCGTAACACCTACACAGCAGCCTGCTGTAACACCCCAATTTTTCTTTTACCTTGTCTCAGAGCATCACAATTTTTTTTTTTTAGCAGTTGTACATGTTTAACATATTTCTTCATTACGACAGAAAATACTTTCTTGGAAGAAACCCCAAAGCACAGGAGTTAAAATAAAAAAAATAATAATGAAAAAGGCACCAACCTCCTTTCTAGTAAGATAATTTTGGAAACATTTTAGAGGTAAAACACCAGGAAGGAAGTTACGTAAGGGATGGCTATTTCGCGATGCCTAAAACTGCTTTCAGACAGAAAGTTTATACCACTCCAAAACTATCGCCTTATGCCTGATTGAAAATGTAAATAATCATGTAATATAATCACAGAGAAAGAGAGAGTAAAATGCATATAAGGGAAATACATGAAGATAGAAAATACATGAGTAGCCAACAAACTACAAAAAGCCTTTAAAAATCAACAAAACTTCTAATTCTTCAAAAATCTACTGATTTTTTTTTCCTGAATTTGTAACAGAACATCCGAAATAATTTGTGGTTTTTTCACATTAGCTGTCTTGATTTTTTTACCTTCTGCTATGCCTCATTAAGCTGAACTTCATAACTGAGGCATTGAGCTTAAGAGATAGTTTACATTATAATTCAATATTGTGTGTTAAACTAATTTTTACCTCCTATATAAAAGACTATAGCCTTTTAAATAAAGAGAAATGATATGGTGTTTTTGAAATGTAAATAACTGCACTTTCTTGATATTTCTGTTACTGTGTTTGTCATTCTGCCTGTTTCCCTGTGCTCTATGTGATGCAGCGGTAAAGCAACAGAAAAAGCCAATTCAATACTTTTTAGAATAACTTACAATCATAAAATACTTTCAGAAGAGGAACCCCTGAGGAAGGTATTTAACCTTAGTCTTTGGTGGTATTGTTGAACATCTGGCTACCCTGCTTGATAAACATACTAGCAGTGTTGGGGTTTTTAAATGTCTGTGTTGCACAAACCCCAAATAAGCAGTTTAGTGAATAAGAGCCTTTAGAGAAGAGTATTTAAAGGAGCACAGAGGAATTATATACATAAATCCCGTGAACATATTTTCTGTGTCGTGCACTCCAACCCAACACTCTGTTGCTTAACATTGCTTCAGTGCAGGTGGAATCAGTGTCAGCTGCAGCAGTGTTTTAAAATAAATGGGCCATGTTGCAGCTCTTGTGCATATGTGTGAACGCAGAGGAAGAAGGTCATGACGTGTTTAAGTGCATATGCTACACACTGAATCCAATTGCCAAAATGCCATTTCCTTTTCTAGCTACACTGCAGCACCACCATCTTTTCTCTTCAGCATGAGATGTGTCCCACATCCATACTCTTGAAAGCTTTTTCCTAGAACTTCTCTCAAAAGTATTACAGCAGGTTTTCTCCCCTTTCAAGCCCCTAATTTTGAATAATGGGAAAAAGGAAATGTTTCCCATCAGAAAGTACTCCCAACACAGTAGTAACTAATTTATGCTAGATTAGAATCATATAATTTTTCTCACATGTTTTCTTGCTCTGAGGAGGGCAAGGACAGAAAGATGTCATGGTGCCTTATTTCCTTGTAGCTGTTTTGGAGCTTGTCAGGACTGGAGTTTGTGGTTGGGGCATGCAGCAAGAGCCTGGGATCCTAGGTTTTTCACCACAGGCACTATTTCATGTAGGATTTGCACTAGATTAATTCAGTGCAATTTAAATTGTAGGAAGCTTAAGCCCCCCTTTTAATATATGTGAGGGCTACTCCTTCCCTGTGGTAATAGGCAGGCTGCTCTGTGAAGATCCAGTTGAATGACAACATATCCCACTGAAAGGCAAGGTCTCCCCTTTAGTTCCAGCCTAGATACTTATCTCATCTTCCCTTAATGGCTCTAAACATTTCTGCTCCCTACTCTACATTGTCCTCATCAGAAAGGCAGTATTTTTTTTTTTTTTTTTTCTAGAACAGGTTTGTCAACTCATGAGGCAACATGGAAGCATGGAGAAGTGTGAGTAGCAAATCTGTCTCTTTTGTGACTGCCAATGCTTTTCTTTATGTTTTCTTTAATGCAAGTCAACACTGCAGGTCAAAGGGGAATGCTGCAAAGTGGATTAAGCTCCATTCAGTAGCCTTTCAGTGCTACTTCTGTCTCTTCAACTCAAGTTAGATTCTGTTCACGAAACAAGTACAGCAACGGTGCACAGTCTGTCTTGCAGGCAGCCTCTCTCCACCCCGCGAATCCCCTCTCTTGTCTTGGTCCCCCTTGGTCTGTCATCCCACACCCCAAGCCCTGATTAATAGTGTATTAATGGGGTACAGAAACCAGGCAAAAAAGATTCAGAATGATTATACTCCACTGTGTGTCTTCACCTATCTGCTGCCCAGATCCCAGTGCTGGCTGTCCTGAAGTTAACATGCTGTGTCCAAAAATGCTGTGGAAGGGAAACCCAACCTCATAAGCCTGGAGAAAGTGTCCAATGAAGCAATAATAAGAGGTCAGGGCCTGTCTAACGAAAAGGATGGAAACCATTGTATTAAACCTTTCTCTGTCCTCTCCAATGTGGTGATAAAAGATTTTTCCTTGTCTAATCACATTTCCTCCTGTTTCACGTGTGTGTATGTGTGTGCAGAATTACTTTCTGGATCACAGTTCTCAGAATTATAATCCATTTTTAAAGGAGACTTGGGATCATATGAAAGAAGGGAGAAAAACACCTCTTCTGACTTTTCCAACCTCAAAACTGTGTTTTCAAACCGCAAGTTCGCTCTGCCTGTATTTCTTCTGACAGATGTTTTGCTGGATGAGTGAAAAATGCCTCAGAAATCTCTCCTGGAAAAAATTCTTTGATTAATCCAATTGATCTATATCAGTAACTCCCTACTATGCTCAGCACTGAACTATGCTACTTCTATATTTTCTTCATTTCAATTTAAACCCAAGGATTGTTGCCCTAGTAAATCTAGACCATGAGAAGCATATTCCCATTTTTCTTCCTAGTGTACATTTCTGAAACAAGAATTTTCTAAGCATGTGGGAGAGGGAAGAGTCCTGGGTTCTGATCCTTGCTCTGAAAGCAGCTGCTTTCAAGCACCCTAGTGCAGGGTCTGGTCCTGGCCTCTAGTTGGGTCTGGGCTCACACACTCTGCCTCTAGCAAGGCTGCCATCACACTTTTTGCAGCCTTCTTGCCTTACTCTTTAGCAAGCACCGAAATTGCAAAGTCAGAAACGAACACACCACTATTTTATCTTTGCAGTTTGATCAGTTTTCGGTCCTTGTATTTGTTCCTCACCTGTGTGGCTCTGAAGTGCCCATGATGGGCACTGTGGGGTCAGTAGATCCTCAGAGCCATGTTTCACATCCAGGCATCACCCACAGTTAACTGTAAAATCAGAGACCAGGGGGCACAGACTAAACACAGTCACTTAATGTTCAGTGATGAGGAAGACCGATCCTTCTGAGCCAATCCAAAACATCAGATGTTAAAGGAAGTCTACTAGTGAAAGCTCAGTAAGCTCCAGGCACTCACAGGGTGAGATGTCTTTGCACCTCAGCAGAGCAAAGGTACCAAATAGTTAATCATGCTGTCTAGCAATGGACATCTGACTGATGCTCTGAATCATTTCTGAGCCTTCTCTACACTATAAAAAGCATTTTACATTTCATTTGACATAGCCTGAATCTCACTAATCAAATGTGAATAGCCCTACTCTGCCAGAGCCCTCTTTTAGATGATCAGGCTCTTTGTAGACCTAACTGCCAGAGCCGGTCCTATGAAAACAGCAGTAATAGTGAAAACAGCAATAATAGAAATTCATGTTTCTTTTTGTTGTTGTTTGCTTGTTGTTGACTGCAGAATTCATATTTGTACTTCAAAATTGTTTAATGAAATAAATTGCATAATAATTCATTGAGCAGCTGATTGTTGTAGTTTATCTGACTTGATGATGGCAACTACAAATCTACTCTGTTAGGCAAAAAGAAAACTGATTGGTTTAGAGGTTTTTATAGGCTTACTGAAATGCTTAATCTCTAATGCATATTGTTCCCCAGCACATCAAAGTATGTACAGCATTACCTTTACAGCAGGATTTGAGCCTGGCACAGATAGAATATCAGGATTTGAATCTATTTACTGATAAAAAGTACTCTGTAATATGTGGCTTGAGAACATGTAATTTTTCCTTTTTTTTTTTTTTTTTTTTTTTTTTTTAATATATATTGCTTGCCACAGGTGCACAAGAACTGGTGTCAATTAAATTGTGGATGAGGGAGCCTGCAATCATCCTGATATGCTTCAGCAGTTGTAATTTGGTTAAGGCTCAAATCAATGTTCTGGTTCTTAACATTTCTTGAATGTGTTGAAAATCTAACTTAATTGTGGGAAGCAGTTGTCCTGTCTCTGGGAAGTAAACAAAAGATTCAGCTGAGTCCAGAACCATTCAAGCCTTCATTTAAGGTTTGAATGATCCTGCACTCAACTAAATTTTACTATTTTTTTTAATTTCAACTTTTATATTTTTCTTACGTATGTTTTATAAATAATCATCTAATTTTTCATTATATTTGTAATTAGATAGTAGATATGCCTTTTTTCTGTTTTCAGCTACACCTGATAAACATAAAAAAGAAGATGTTAAACAACTGAGGATGAAGATACAAAGTTAACTTCAGAGGGAAGAAACTGAATGTGAATAGAAAAATGTAGCAGATAATAATATCAACCTAGAATATTGTCTAAGATGTTGAATTGCATTTAAAGAGTACTTAAATACTCTTGTGAACACAAGATTTTACGAAGGCAATATATGTCTTTCTGCCCCTAATATTTGGCATGTCTTCTCTTGTCTTCCTCCACTCTAAACCAGCTATCAGTGATTTAAGTGCTGATATAATGACTTGTTTCCTTGATCAACAGCTGTTCGCAATTTGTTATTGCAGATTATTTCCTCTCTGAACTTCTGTTGAGGGTCTAGAGTGCCTTAGACCTTTCTGCTTGGAATGATAAAAATAATAATTTATCAACATGATTCATATTCGTTTATCTCTGAGACTGCCATTCTAACATGCTGAAGAAAGAGGAGTGAAGTCTGACAGTGATTTTTCTGAGTGTTAGATTTGCAGACTGTAAATGAAAAGTTGTGGCAGATATCACTACTGAAAGCCTATTAGAAAATGTGACAGAAGATTATTTTTAGCCACGATCATCATACTATATTTAGAAATCCAAGAACAATAAAGTCAGGGATAGCAGTCAAACTTTCATGTAATTATTTTTCAAATTGCAGATAAATTTCCTTATGGGTTAATGAAAATCAAAGCAAAGTGCAAACGATAGAGAAACAATAAGGAGTATCTCACAAAGCTGTTGGATTTCTAAGCTGTTGGATGCTGAGCAATTTGTTCATGTCACAAAAATCTTTCTTAGAGGAAAACAAATGAAAAATATAAACTGTGATGTCATGAGGCCAGATGCTGGACCAGATAAATATTCTTTGTTCTTTCCAGACATCACAAAAGGTGACTGTATGCACACTCAAAATAAAACCCAAGTAGAAAAATCCTCTTAACCTTTATGCTATTTTGCTTCCTTTTTTTTTTTTTTTAATTTTTTTTTTTTTTAAATTATGCTACAGGACAGCTAACCTGGGAATAAGTGCAATTGATGTACATCCTGATTCTACTTGATAGTCTACAAACAGAAAAATGCAGCTGTTCCAGGAGGATAGCTTGTTCAAAGATCAAAAGGACTACTACTTTAAACTGAGCCCAGCTACAGAAGTAGAGAGAATCACAACCTATGGTGTGTATGTGCTATTAAAAATCTGCTCTTATACCAGAAAATAAAATTTTAGTTTTCTACTCCATAAGCCAAGAGTAAATGAAAGAAAAGTTAATCTTTTTTTCAAGAAGATGAGGAATTACAAGGCCTTCAACAGAAGGCTCTCATAGAGTGCCCAGATGATTTATCAGCTCATTGAAAAACTCTTTAATATAGCACAGAAACTTCCATTTTTTGGTTGTTGTGGTGTGGGTTGTTTTGTTTGTTTGTTTGTTTGTTTGTTTGTTTTTTACACTGTGGGTGAAATGGGAACAACTAACAGTGCTTTATTGGCAACTGGAAAGCAGATATAATTTTATTTAATATCACTGAAAGGTGGCATATTTACAGAACTCATTAGCTACCATTTGTTTTCTTGAAATAAGAGCAGGCATTGGTGATAGGGAAATTTCCCGTATTATTATCTGTGCTCCTAAAAGTGCATAATTTTTCAAGACCCAATTTCCCATGGTTAGAAAAGCATTTTAAATCCAGGGAGGTAAAAACCACAAATGGCAGCTTCTTGAGGCTGCTTTGCCAATGGCCTTGGTTAATCAGCACATCAGGAAGAGTCTCTAACTTCTTTAAAGATTTAAGTATCCAGGCTATGTGACTGGATATGCAGATACTAATGACCTAGGCCAGACACCAGGTAATACATCTCCATGTATGGGCTGGACCAATTTGTCAAAAAAATGAATGACATGACTTGAAATAAACTAATAGTAACCTACCGCAAATTGCATAAACAATAATAAATTTCTAAAAAGCTTGTCAAAAGCAATAAAATGTTGCTTGTTAAAAACCAATAAAATTAGTTTAGGAACCGTTTGCTCCTGCCTGGCATCTGTAGTATTTTTATGGATTTCAGTACAGGTTTTCAGACTCTTTTCCTTTCCTTCCTAACTCACAGAAAAACATCAACTCACATAGGTGGCACTTATTTTCTGGTCTGGTCTTGCAATTGCCTTTCAGAGTAGATGCAACCCAGGAAGAACCTCCTGTACTGAAGGATGTGACAAGTTATAATATTCCAGTCAGCCCTATGGAGAATTAGTAAACAGTGGCAATACAAAAGCAAGTCACAACAAATCAGACCAGAGATTTTTTCAAAACCTGAATAAAACCTGGAAAACAATGCCAACAGTTTACCACTGTGTGGTATGTGTCTCATTAAAAAGGAAACACAGAAATATGACAAAATAAATTACCTCTGGTAAAGTGCAAATTGGCATCAGACAGAAATCACACCAGTGTGAATTCAGATTTTAAAAGAACAAAGCAAATTGGCTCATTTAGAACTATAATTCTATGTATTCCTCATCAGTGCGTGAAAGGAACCATGAACATCAAGAATGGAAGTAGATGTGCTCCTATTGGAGCACTGCATGTAGGGCTTATTGTAGCCCTCCCAGCATCCCCTGATGCACTTCCATTCTGGTAATTCCAATTACTTACCTATCATTTAAGACTCTCCATAATTCATACTGTCATGTGTTGTAGCCTATTATGTCACTGTGATACCATAAGGATTTGATCAGTGACTGAGCTGCTTTAACTCAATTAAGTATACTTGACAAACTGTGTGATACTCTAAGTTTTACAGAATTATTTTTAACCATGACAAGATGACACATCATTGTCTCTTGACTGCAAACCTAGATTGGATGATACCAGCTGATAGCGGAGGCTATCTCGGATGACGTGTACACAGCAGTAATCGAGAATGCATCATGCTATTAAGCTCCCACAATTGCTTTACTGCTGTTATAAGTGTCAGTTCCAACCTACAATAACAAAATTTTCACAGCAGGGCTCCTACTCACACTTCTTTGGACATTGAGACTCATTTTTCTAGCAGCCTGAGTATTATGAAATATCTACAGAGATGAGAGAGTCTGAATTTCTTCTAAGTCTTACCCAACAAGTTTAGACACGAGGTTAGATCTATCGTGCTGAAAAGAGCACACTTACATTGCTTCTATAGAAATTATATTTAGGTGTTGCCTGTACAACTCAGTGAACATAAACACTTGTGGTTTTGGTTTTTGTTTTCATTCCATTGTGTTTTTGGTTTTTTTTTTTTTTTTTTTTTTTTTTTTTTTTTTTTTTTTTTTTTTTTTTTTTTTTTTTTTTTTTTTTTTTTAACAGAGACTAGAATGTAAGTGTCTTGTAACTCACGTTTCGGTTCTGGCTCTTCCATGGACAAGACCATATTTCTGGCTCTACACCTCACACCCATGCTTGCAGTGATGCTTATGGCCTTGGAGTGTGCAGGTGTTTACTTATTCGACAAGCAAACCAGGTGGTATATTTTCTAACTAGGTGTGTGATGGTTTGAAAGTGGTACATCTAAAGGAGCTCCCAGTCCTGCAGTGTGGGGACAAGTCTTGTAAGCAGCAGCACTCACTGAGGTGAGTGCAGAAATCTTTACTGTGATCTGAAGGCACTCATTAGCCCTCAGTGGTGTCAGTGGGGACAGCTAGAGTACAGTACTGAGAAGAAGCCTGTAATGCAGATATTTTATTGTGAGCAAACCTAAGGCGGGATTAGAGGTGTGAACAACCTACCTCTTTGATAACTCTTTATAGCACCTGATTACTGTGTTTTGATACAGTTTAAATTTTCAGATGCTTTTCCTAGTACCAGACCTATATTTGTTAATGGTAGAGATGAATGGGAGTGTAAACATCTTTGTTTAATTTTAAAGAATGTCTAATTTTCTTCATATATATTTTCACATAATATATTTTAGTCATGAGCTTTTTTCCTCAGATTTCTTCATTCTTGCCTTTTCTACCTTTTCATTCTTCAGAGGAAAATAGGATGAGAGGAAATCTTTTTCCCTCTTGTAGGCTGTGGAAAAATCTGTAGAAATGGGTATCTCTGAAAAAAAAAGTATATTGGGAATAAGCACAACACTTTCTATCATCTTTCAGTATTTCCAAGGTAGGTATTTAATTATAAAGCTTGTCTTTTCAACAGCAGGATAACCTAGGAGAAGGCAATCTGCATTTCAGTTCCCCATCTTTCAGACTGTGATACCATAAAAGTAAAACTGACATCACAGCCTTAAGCTTAGAAGACTAAAAGGATAAATGTAACACCAGAGAAAGGGGTACATACTGGAGAGCTTTTGCATGACAATTTTAACTGCATGACCTTCCTCTAATAATTGGATAAACTAGACTATTAGTATCATTGTAATTTGACTAATAATAATTATTGTGTTTTGATAGGATTGTTAAATCTTTAATTGGTCTCAATATACTCTTATCTGCATGTGTCAAGCGTGTAATACTTTGAGTTTGACAACTGTGCAATTTAAAGTGTGTTGTAGCTGGGCTAAAAAAAATGGTTGTCTCAGGCAGATAAATTTGGACAGAGCACAGTGTTTCTAGCCTACAAACCCAGCCTGCTCAGGGGATTTTCTGGATATTTCTGGGTGGTATCTGTTGTGTGAGGTAGATGTACTTTTTCTCTAAATTTCCTAATTTCCCTCTTACAGCTCCCTTAACACTGCACTGATGACCACTGTATTATTATAAAGGAGAATAAAAAAAGATGCAGGTACATTAATCTAACTTAAGCAACATTAGCTGGTTTTTGTTCACCCTGTTAAAAAGTCTTTTGAGGTTCAATACAAATAAGAAATACTCTGATCATGAAGAAAGAATCATTGTCATCTTCCAAATTCTCAATGGATGCTGCAATACTACAGGAGTCAGAGAATCCCAGAATAAGCTGAGTTAGAAGGGATCCTCAAGGATTATTGTGTCCAACTCCTGGCCTTGCATAGGACCATGAGTCACACCACGTGCCTGAAAGTATTGTACAGACACTTCAACTCTGTCAGGCTTGGTGCTGTGAGCACTTCCCTGGGGAGCCTGTTCTGGTGCCCAACCGCCCTCTGGGTGAAGAATCTTTTCCTGATATCCAGCCTAAACTTTCCCTAACACAACTCCAGGTCACTCCCCCTGGTCCTGTCACTGGTCACATAGAGAAGAGATCAGTGCCTGCCCAAACCCCTCCCCACCCTGAAGTGCCACAGAGAGGAATGAAAGAATGATTTTAAGGACAATGTGTGCAATATTTATTTTTTCATATCTTGTGCATGTACTAGGATTGCTGGAGCAGGGTAGAATAGCTGTCAAACCCTATCAGACCATCCAGGATGATTCATCCTTTGGTTGTGGGATAGCCATCTGTCCCTGTGCTTGGTTGTTGCTGCAGCCACATTGCTGGCCAGGCCCTCCAGTCTACTCCCAGTTTGGCTGGAACAGGTTGGTTTTGGACCACATGAGAGTTGCAGAGGTACTTGTGTGTACATAGAATGACTTTGTTCTCAAATGCATTTGATTAGTCATTTTTCTTTTCTGTGTCCAATGAACATTTTTCTTCCTGAGCAGGTATACTGACACAGGAAAAAGTTTGAAATGTGCCTCTACAAGGTTTATTGATACTAGCTAAAATTTGATGTTGATATCTGCTCCAGCCATTGTTAAAGATACCAACTATTTCCTAAAGGACTTGCAGTGGCAGTGGACACTGGTAAAAGTTTGGTTGGAGATGGTCCTTGTAAAGTTTGGTTTGTTTGAACACATTAGTCTGTAGTGTATACACTGCTCTGTGAGTGAGGGTGTGTGGGCAAATGAATATGGGAACAACTTGAGATATGCAACGTCATTCTGCATAATAAAAATAAACGGAGCTTTAGTCTCTGGTGCAGTCGTGTAATGTCCTTAGCTGTGGGGCTCCCTCCACTGCCCTTATAGCCCATGTAAAGCTACGTGTGTCATTAGCCAGATGGCTGATAAACCCATTTCCAACCCAGCTGTAACACTTTGTCTAAATTCCTTGTGCCTTGTGCCTTGACATGGCACAAAGTGAATGTATCTAAGCTAAAACAAAAGGGATGCATTCTGTACAGCTGACTCTGATGGTGTGTACCCACAGCTCAGTAAGCAGTACCAGTGCAATGTCAAAGACCGTCACAAAGAGGCTTGTGCTATTTCAAAACTACAAATGAAGAGAAATTGAGTTCACATGCTGTAGTGATGCAAATCAAACCCCATAACATTTGTATTAATTGCCAAAAGCAGATAATGCCTGGAAAGCAGAATAGAGGGTGGAAATGCAAAAACTCTTCAAGCTTAAATCTGAAAATGAACCCAGGTTTTGGAGAGTTAAAGTCTAGTAGAACTTACTTTTAAAAGTATAAATTTGTCAGAAAAAAAAATCAATCTGGGAAGTATATTTTAGATATTTCGTTATTTTTCTTTGGCTTTTACTCAAATATTAATTGAAATTCTAAGAAAGAAATTATCTTTTTTAGAACAACCAAATGCTCTCAGACCCTTCATTATATCTAATATACTCACTGAATATTCTATTTAGGATAAAAATATACATAAACCATTAAATAAACAGTATAGTGATTTGAAACTATTCTAGGTTTTCACCAATGAAAAGAAGTGTTGAAATGGAATGTATAGCATCACACCAGTTCTGCACCACCACAACTGTGCAATGATGCTGTAATAATTTCCTTCTCTGCAGAATAAGCGGCATCAGAATTCCTGAGTTCATGACAATTCTGAGTCAGGTGTGGAAGCCCACAAACACAACCACAAGCCTAGGGGAGACAGCCTTGACCAGCAATTTTTTATCGATACAATACAGGTGATGCACTCCAGAATCAAATGTGTGTTGGAGACCTGAGAGAAGTTCATGCTCAGGAGGTAATCTTGCAGCTCTGAAGTTGATCAAAGGTTGAATGTTTTCTCACATAAGTGGAGTGAAGGTTTGACTGCACGTGTTAGGCAGCTGTTGTTTTCTTCTGTTAAATTGGCAACAGGAGGAAAGTGAGGAGGAAGTGACAAGATTTGGGTGATGCTGACAGCAAAGGGATAAAGCAAAGAAAGAGAACTAAGAGCAGTGGAAAGAAATATTGCTCATTTCACTGCCAGTACTTGACCTTTCCTTTTCCAGTTCTTTCTTCCTGACGTCTAGGGCTCACTGCATGTTGTCTCAAGTAACACCCTGCTGCCTACAGGTCATTTGTTGGATGGCTTTATTGGCCATCTAGAAAAGCTGCTAACAAAGCAATTCAGAGAGTTAGTAATAATTATATCAGTGAAGCAATAACATGTAATTTGCAAGACATTCCAGTGATGCTAAAATTTCTTTTATGCTCTAAAAATAATATTTCTTTCTTTGAGTGGAAAGGTAAAGGATTATGTGGCCTGCACTGAAGCATTTACTTGACATTTTTGCCCACAAGCCAACTAAGTAAGGAAAAAGCAGAGATATAATGTTAAAATAGAAGCATATATCTGCACTGAGAATCAATACAGCCACACAAGCAAAGGTTTTTAAAAGAGATGTAGAATATATTGACAAAACTAGATTTCTGCTGCTATAGCTTAAGTCATTTTCATTACTGGGTTTCAGATTTATTTTAATATAATAACATAAACATCTACATTTTTGCTGGTAAAGTTATACAGCTGGGGGCAGGAAAATAAAGTAATTCCACAGACATGCATAATGGCATTCCATGAATCTTCATATCCTTATTCCAAGGAAATCCACATATTCTTTTCTCGTATTTCACACCCCCCATCCTTGGAAATGTTTCATCTATATAGATGAAACATTATTTGCTTGCCATACTTTTCAAAATATTTCTGACACAAATCCATACAAATCTAATGGAAGGTACAATTCAAAAATATCCGGGCTTAAAACAAGGCAACTTTCTGATATAGTTAGTCACTAGTTTTGATAGCTGTCGGTCCTGCCTAATTTACTTGGGTTCCTTTATGGTAGCTTATGCATACATTTTTTAGCCTGAGAGACAAAATGAGGGAATAAAAAATATTGTCTGGGTGAGTGCGCACATGAACAGAGACTTGTCAAACGCTAGGCCAGGTAAGATGTCCCTGGTGAGTCCACAGCACTCTAGTAAGGAGAAGCAGTTGTGCTGATGTTTTCACTGAGATACTGTTGGGATTTTCCTTTCCTGCCTCTTTCTGTGATGGCATTTGACATATGGCCCTATGTTGTTCAATTACACATCTCTTTTCCACCTCAGATAGGATTTTTCATTTATTTGTCGTTTACCATTCTTCACTATAATTATACTTTATTCATCCTTCCACATAGTCTTATGTTATTACTTTTTATCAGGGATTGGAAAAATTTAGTCTGGAGAAGAAGTTTAATCAGCACAGAGCCTGGCTTAGAATGAGTTTTCCATTTTAAATGGGCTGGGGGTTGGTTGCTGATATGGTTTTTCCCATGCCCTGAAAATGTGTTTAAAACTATGCCATTTGATTAACTAGTAAAGTCTGAGAGTAGCTAGCAGATTCAATTATGGATTCAAATTATGCAACTAAATTGGTCTAATTTTTAAAAGTGATGAATGAAGTGCATTAAAAGAAAGGGATAATAAAGGTCTAAAGAAGAATTGGCAAGGATTCTATTAATTAAAACTCAATGAACAAATGCATACCCTTTGCGTGAAGGGGTGCACAGCTACAAATACATTGATTTACATAAAAAATCCAACTTGACATAATGTTTACATTACGCTGGGTTTAATTTCCTACATATTTGAAATCCATTTAAGTACATGTTAATGATGACAGGAGATATCAGAAATCTGCTCCTAATATTGCAACAAGCAATAACTCTATTAACTATATTAGGGTGAAGTGCCTTTTCTGGAAGACAGAAAGCTGCTTAAAAGCATATTGAAAATCTGTACAAGATATAACGTTGTCTGACAAGACGTGAAGCTGTCTGACCCTAATTGTGACTTTTGCTTGTGTCAGGAATAGCTCAGCAAGGTACAATGATAAAGTTGCTTTCTAAGAACCCTCAGGAGAGGATGACAAGAGTTGCAAGTGCTGTGCCCATAGACCAGCTCTCAGAGCCATCCATAGCATCAGCAGTGTTTCCATGGGGGTCACATCACCCTTCCACACACCCTTCCATGGCCCAGAAACATGAAGACAGGAGGACACATGAAGCTGCAAAATCACCTTATTGGTCTCTGCTATAACTTCCACTTCTTTGGATCAGGCTATGCTTAGATGCACCTGTGTTGGTGAGGTTTTAATTCCATCTCCCTCTTTTCAAGGATGGAAAGCCCCTACTCCAATCCAATTCTTTGAAATGATTACCTGTTTCAATGTGGACTTTCACACCTCCCTTGCAGACAAGACCTCAGTCTTTGCAGGTACTTTCCTGCACTGAGAAAGCGCCCAAACACATTGTCTTGCACATGAGCCATGGCCCAAACCTATATCTGCATTTTCAGTGCATTTCTGTTTCAAGTGGAAGGAGTATCTAAGAACTCAGTGTCCCTCTGGAGTAAGCTTCTTTCTACCTTTGTCCAATAACTAAAGACTTAATACCATTGCTCAGCAAACTAGATAAGGACCTGCATAGCAGCATATCAGCTCTTTTCATCCAGCCTTCTTTTTTTAATATTTTTATTTGCCTTTTTGTTTAATTTATTTTTAACTGATGAGCTTATTCTCATCAGTTGCTAAAACACTGCCACACTTTCCTGCAGCTGGTGAAGAGAAGTACCTGCTTTCATGCCTGCAAAGCACAGAGCTAGCTCCTCAGGGACAGCCTTTTTCTGATAGATGCAATGTGCCTCTTCTGCAAACACTCAATTCCATTTTCAAGATGAGAGATTTGAGTTTCAAATGTTCTCACAAGTAAATCTCCAACTGTTTCAATTTAAAGTATTTTCAGAAAATAATTTATTTTTAGTTTAATATTTGTAGGAAATAAAAAGTGGGAAGCTTCAAGTCCGTTGTGGGTGAAATTTAAATGTCAGAGCTCAGAATGAGGAGGTTAGGATGATTGGTGAGGTGGGGCTGGAGGCTGAGGGAGGCACACCCATTGACAAGGCAAAACAAATGGTTTTTGTCAAAATCATGGTGAGACAGCTTGTGTTGCACAGGTCAAACATTACCCTAACCAAATAATTTTCAGTTCCTAGCACAACCTTTGACCGGTAAGACTGTCACATAACAAAGAGGACAGTTGGTAGCCTGTGAAAGGATGCTGCCTCCTGTCAAAAGAGTCCTTGATTCACCCAGTTTAAAAGCTGCTTTTCCCACAGTCTTTCCGGCAGCCCTGCTTCCTGCTTCAGAGACTCCATCTCTTGGAAATAGCCTGTCAGGTCCCATCTGTTTTTTTTTTTGTGAAGCTGCCAGCCCCCTGAGAGAGGGTCCACCATTCCAATCTCCTGTCTGATGCTGGAAAACCAAAGGGGAATAACCTCTGCAATCTGTCAGAAATTGGTTTTTTGAAAACAAGGACTCTGCTTCAGAGAGCTGCAATCTACCACACTTAGAGGAAAATTAGTTTTCTAAGTACAGTGCTTTCTTCTGTTGACTGCTTCAGCCCTCTGTGTCTGCCTGTGCTTCTCCTCGCGGTGAGGCTTGTGGGAGCTTAAACCTAAATAACTCATTAACAAACAAAATCCAGCACACTATATTTCTTATTCCAGCAGGTATTGCGAAGGGAAGGAAACAATGACAAAGTAACTTTCAGAAAACTTGCTCTTTTAATGATAATAAAACTGCTTGAGCACTAAGCAGGCTACAGCTGGTATAATTAACAGCTGTTACATTTGTCAGTATCTCAAAAATGATTAGCAGGTATCCTAGTTGATTTGAAAAGTTCATTAATCATTGGAGGCTTTCCTTCAAATTGACTTATCAGTCTTAATGTGCCTTCACTATTGCTTTATGGAGGGCAATAATATTAAACTGAGTATTATAAACATAAAGAAACCAACATCGTGTACCCCAATGGACTTAGCATGTAAATAACAAGACAAACATGCACAGTAAAGACAGCATGGAACAAAAGCTGAGAAGAAAATATTTGCTGTGAGAACGAGACAGCAGAGAGTTCCAAAGCGGTTTTTGGAACAGAGAGTAGTTTCTAAATGGAGTGGAATGGCTAGAAAACAAATGGAAGTTGTATGACAAGGAAAAAGATTAAGGTTCTTGTAGTCAGAATCTTTTACATAAATTTGAATTTTTCAAAAGCTTTAAGATAAACATGGGGTTTTAGGGGGATTCAGCAAAGATGGTGAAAGGTGAAAGAAAAACTGCACCATTTTGCATAAAGAACAAAGACAACAAGAGAAAGGCTAAGGAAACAAAGTTTTGGAAGTGAAAAACTGAACCCTTGGGAAATGATAGAAAGAGGACATACAATTTAATGAGCTAGAGCATCCCCAGTGAGAGAAGGGAAGAGGAGAAGTAGCCTAGTGTGCATGGAAAAGTTTCAGAGGTGAGAAGAGGACTTTCAAGTGATTAAAGAGCACAGGATGGGTGGATTTTCTTGTGGCTTTTAGTTGTTTTGTTTATTTTTGTTTTGTTTCCTTTCTCCTGGAAAATGAAACAATTTGATACTTTCTTAAAGGATGGCCCATTCTCCAGCAAAAATTATTTCTCATAATTCACACCAGAGTATAGAATTGCCCCAATAAATTCATTAGGGGAATGAGTTACCTTCCAGATTAGTCTGACACATTGTTCATTGGCAGTGTCAGAGATTGGGTTTTGAAACTGATGGACCCCTGAATTATTCTGATGTCTGTATCATGTCTACAGAACATCTTTGCTGATTTTATACAACTTCTTACCCAGACAGCAGAGACTGGGTCTGGGTCTGAAGATGAATGCAGACAAATGAGTGACACAAGGCATAAATCTTGACAATTTCTTTGCATGTTATATTAATGTTCTACTGCACATGGGCTAAAGATGTATGCAGTCTGTATGCACTGCAGTGAGTTCTGCTTCAGTCATTTCATACGCTCACACACACACACAGATGTATGTTGCATAGATGCATATTCTTGCTTCCTCCATTTGCTCTTCTCTGCACAGTCTCTACCTTGCTACAGCAGAGGATCATTTTTTGTGGGGGTCCTGCATACTAGTTCATAAGTAGGAATAGATGTCAGCTTCAAGAATCCTAGCTGACCTCGTGCTACTTTGAAGCAGGGCTAGAGGCGCTGTCATGTCCCCTTTCTGTCTAAACAGTAGAGATGTGAGTGAAACTTGCTACTAAATTTTAGAGCAAAATGCTGAAGTACTTTTCTAAAACTATGCCAGCTTCTGCCAGATATTCTTAAAGCTTAACATCTATTTATACTTTAAATCTTGAGTACTCTTGCACTATTGAAACTCTTCTCCTTGTTAGATCCCAGAGGTGGAGGGAAGATATTGCCATTGCTGCCAAAGTTTTTACTCAAGTTGCCTAGGCAAAAGAGGTATTTCTTTTCTTATCCTGAATTTCAATGTCAGTTGAAAGCCCCTGTTACACGAAAATGGTGCAAAATTTTGTCAGAAAGTGAATTACCAAGACAGACACTTCTACTGAAAAAGCAGAACAAACTCTGAAACATTGGGATAATTTGTGCGCAGTTATTCCAAGGTATCAGCAAGCAGACGCTATTTGTATGGAAAAGTAATTATCGCAGGAAAAATGTGAGCCTTGTAAATGTAGCACATATTGCTTTCCTATGCTTTTTATGTAATTGGTATCATTATGCAACATAATGACACCAATTACTTAAAAATTAAGCACACAATAATGCATACTTCATAGTTATTATATTCAGATTGAGTTCCTATCTGCAGCACATCAGGGCCAGACGTCCTTTAATAAATTCTACATGTGCCTTCAGTATTTTCTCTAGGGTTGTATTTTTTAATACTTACTCTTTAAGTGGGGAATCTCAGGCATGAAAAATTAAAAAGGTCAATTTTATGATGAAACACATGAGCCTGGATACTCTAAGCAGCACCCTAGACTGCAGAAGCTAATTGCTTTTTTGACAGAAGAACTCTCTTAAGTGCTCATGCTGGAAACAAGTTCACGTGGAAAACAGGATACAACTCTACCCTGCTTCCAAGCCTGCTGGGATTTGTAGAGATGAGTGACGCTGTGAAAAATAGAAATCACCTGGAGCCTGTTAATATTATAATCAAGTGAAAGCACAATTACTGCTGTCTTAATCCATCTGTCTGTATGCATCCTCTCCACTTCCAATCACCTGCTTTAGTCACAGGTGTATTATTATTGAGATGGCATTAAAAAATCCAAGCCATGCATGTTCCAAATTGCTGTATGCTCTTCCACATCAGTCTGTCTGTCTCTGTAGCTTTAGTGCAGCCATTTGTCAAGAAGGAGAGCAAAGATCCCAGACTGCATGAAGTAAAGCCAAAGTACCTTTGTGTGTGGAGGCTGGCTGAATGACACCCAAATTTAAGTTAGCAGGTTGCAATTTTGACGAGTGCCATTTATGTTAAATGAAGGGGGAAAAAATCAAACAAATGTACTGAATTCTAACAACTCATGTGGAGCTCAGTAATGCTCAATAGATGGCATGTCACATATCTGGAACACTAAGGTAGCTTTGGTAAACAAACATAAATTTGTAGATTATGATGGCAGTTCTGCAAAAACAATCTGACATGATATTATACTTAGTTTTTGATTTCACCCTGAATGATGCTTGACAGCCTAAGTGATCAGAGTGACAAGAATTCTACATGGTAAAATCAAATTACAACAGCAACAGCATCAACAATCAAGCAAAAACAACTGCAACAAACAACACAAGTAGTAACTTAATTTAGAATAAGAAAATGATAACTGAAATAAGGGTATATTTTCAAATTTCAGTAGGCAAGCTATAGGGAGGAATGTTGGATTCTTCAACAATGCAGACAGCTCACAATTTCCAGCTAATAGCTCTTTTTCATGTGGAACATGTCTATCAGACATTCTTTGAAAAAGCTGAATATTACTCACCATGCGAGTCTCTGATTTGCTAAATGTTTTGCATAGAAAAATACTAGGTCCTAGGATTCATACAAAAAATTCTTGATCTCTAATCAAAGAGATTCTTAGAAGACATTTTGAAGATCATCAGAAGAACAGGCTTTGAAGGTAATTGTAGATATTGGAAAAGAATGGCAGGTTCTTGTACACCCCCTTAAGATATTAAAAATAAAACTTTAAAAAGAGCTAGCTTTCCAGAAGTGATGATAAACACACTTTTGTGCACAAACCAGGAGTTAATATGTAATCTCTCAGCAGTTTAAAACTGCTTGTTCTTTTCCAGTTGGCAGTCTGTTTGGGAGAGAAAAAACCTTTTAACAGTCTTTCAGAAGAATGTTACTTTTCAATTTCAGAGAAGTTTTGTTTGAACACCTGAATTTAGAGGAAGATTTACAAACCTCCTGAATTGTCTATGCAGCTGCATATGCTGACTCCAAAATGCCACCAAATCCCTCTGTGAGGCAGCTAATGGCCTTAATGCTTCTCACACCGTCTTCAAAATTCCCCCTGAGACTTGTTCAAAGCTCCGAGCACTGAGTTGAGCTCTCTAAGGAGCTATGGATCAAATGGAGTCTGTTGCTCCTAAGTGTGTTAGAGCTGAGGAAGACACCTTTGCAAAGTACGACTCCAAGTTCAGACCTGTTCTGAGATCAGACTCCCCAGATCAAACCTTGCTTGAGTGCACAGTGACTGTTCAGTCCACTGAAGTAATCTGCCATCTGTGGCTGCCTTTGTCTAGAAATCCCTTGTCTGGAAATAGGTGGAATTAATTTTGTTTTTCTAGAAGTTCATGAATTCTTGTTAGTTATGGATCTCACCATCCACAGCAATTCCCAGTAAATGCACAAAAAGGATAATACCTTCATATGACTTTGGAAACAAACCTGTGGGATTTTTTTTTTTTTTCCCCTTGGTTTACATACAATTAGGTTTACACAAAAGGATATTTTTCAGGATAGAAAATGCAATGTACTGTGGAGGGATTTGGTTCATCCCCATATTTAAAAATTATAGCATTAAATGACTACTACTTCTGGTAATTTTTAGTGAAACTCTCATAGCAGTAATATATCCAGAATCAAAAAGAGAATTGAAATGCAGAATTTATTGCTTACCTATGTCTCAGATATAATCAATATAATAATTTTTAATGTGACTAACCTCTTCCAGTCAGTCAGATCTTCATATCTCATGTGCAGAAGACATTTGGAAAGATCTGATACTTTAAAAATGCCAATTTGTTTCGTTCATGTAGTTCACATTTCTGTAAAATTTGCTGCATCATTATATTTTGATGGTTGCAGCAGAAGGCAATAATCATGGCAAAAAAGAACAAATGGCCCGGGTAAAAATCTTTTCTTATGGTACACAATGATTTTAGAACGATCTTTACAAAACACAAAGCCACTGAAACCTAAAATGTAGGTTCAGACAGAGTACAAAACAATGATTTAGCAGATTAATGTTTTTGAAGGTGAGATCAATTCATGCAGTTTGTAACAGAAAATGTTTGCAAAAGTCCTCCGCAGTCTTTGAAATGTATCTGGGTTATGTATTTTGTACCACTGCTACCTAGCCACAGCAAATTTTCTGCAGGCGTCTCTAATGGAGAATCAGGAGGCTGCCATCTGAAACTGAGGCAAGCACCACCAGCTGATACAGCAAATGCCAAGTGGCTATTTAGCAGTGCCAGCTCATGATAGACTCACATAGAAAAACTACCTGCCCCCTCCTTCTCCCTTTTGTACCTAAATCTTCAGGAAACTAAATCACTTCCTAAAAGCAGGGATGGAGAAAGCAGTCTATTATTCCCAGGCAGACCACAAAGGATTGCCCATATTGACAATCTGTTTTGTGTAGGCAGACTGCAGAAGCAATAAATCCTGTTAACCTGTTCAAAGTCAAATGAAGACATTTAGAAAACAGAACTGCTATTACATGCAGTGGTGAAAGAAAAGCATATCAAAGAAAGGTTAAATGGATGCACCAACATTAGATTATGCAGTTACAACTGTAAAATCTCCCCAAACCTTTCTATCACCTGCTCTTGCCCTTCAGGATATTAATTATATCCCCTTCAAGCTAATTAGCTGACCATTCAAATATTTTCTTCTGTTATGTCAGTGATAATTTTCAAGATAAAAAAAATCAGTTTCAAGCTAACAGGACTCTGTTGAAAGTGCTAATGTTATACCATGCTTTTGCTAACGCATGCTTCCTCTGTCCAAAACATACGGTATTTTGTGTGTACAGACCATTCTGGAGATTTACTGTAATTATGCCATGATGTGCTTATTGTTAGGGATTCGGCAGCCTTTCTGCCTCTCTACCTGTTTTGTTCGAGAGCAGCTGCTAGCTCCAAGCTGTTGCCTGCTTCCAATGGCAGAAGCTGAATGAAAGAGTGCTTTCCAGGGAAGACATGTTTTGAAACAGACATGCTGACAATAAACTGGTTCACTAGGGAGGTATAACGTTGACTGGATAAAAGTTGAGTAATCATTCTATGATAATTTGCTGAAACTGGGTGCAATTTGCTTTAAAATAGAATTTCCCTCTGCTGCTGATGTTGGACTTTGAGGACTTTTACTGATAAAAGTGTGGCATTTGCTTTTATGAAGTAGCTGATCTTTGGAGATTCATTAAACCTCATTATTTTTTCTTATGCATAAGTGACTGTTAATACTTATTCACTGAATGAGAGGAATGGGAATAATGGAGCTGTCTAAAGCAAGGCTTGACAGTGCTTCTCTTCCTTCAGTTCTCTCTGCTTGTCATGACTGAATGCACTGAATAACTGAGGAAAGCCTTGATAATCCCTTGGTAAAATGGTGAGCACTTCAGCTGAGGCTGCCCAGCATTGCCTGGATTTCTGTGCCTGGTTGTGATTGTGAATCAGATGTGTGCAGTCAGTCCAGCTCCTGCAGAGCCACTCTTCTGTGGGAGTGGGGAGGAGGAGCTGAGGATCCAGCTCCTTGTCAGTAGCCACTTCCCAGAGCACTCCCAGAAAACAGGGCTATCTGAACAGTAGTTTACCTAAATGGAACTTAGGGAATCCCATCCTAGTCCCAGATTTATTTTTCCTAATCCTTAGGAAAAGGGTATATGGAACAAGAAACAGTTAACTAATTAGGTAAAAAACAATAGTGCAAAAATGTCAGAGATTTCTCTGCCGTGTTCTTGTTACAGCCTTCTCGCTGGAAATGGCAGATATTAATATTTTATTGACTTGAACCTCTGGGGTAGATTCCAGATGTCACTACTTGATCATTGTGAACATATAAGGAAAAATAAATTCTGTCATGGCAATGTTGAATTCCCATCTATGGAAACAATTGTTACCAGAAGAGAAATGCTCCTGTGGCTTTGTAGATGGCTTTTTTCCTCTGGTTGTGATTATGCACACATGAACGATCTGTTTGCAGAAAACATGGATATACAGAAGTAAAATAAAGCAGAGGAAAAGTCACAACATTTCATTATCAAATTGTATACATTAAGAAATCTTATTTCCTTTACTGTGCTCAGACCAGAATAGAGGCTGACAAAGCTCAAAAGTAGAGTTTAAAGAATGCTGCCTGCTGGGAAAAAAAACAATGCTCCCATGGTGTTGAAAACATGAATCACTTTATGCCAGCCAGTTTCAAGCAGTTGGGAACTGCAAAACTGATGTCTCGATAGTGTTGTAGATTAGGTGAAAGGTGCTGCTCAGGGGCACACCTTGAAAGCCCCCAAACACATCAGAGGGACATTTATGTGCTCTCTACCTGCCCAACTGAAGATAACATCTATTAAAGAAGTGGTGAGAATTGGCTGATATCTACTGAGAATAAAAGCAAAGAACAGATAACCTCTGATTTTAAGGGAAAGAATTTTCTTCAGTTGGATGGAACAATGACTTTTTCACTAATGAATATTACCTGTCACTTAAAATCTAGGCTTCAGGTGGAAATTGCAGAAAATGTACAACAAAAAGACTCAATTTTCAATCTTGGGCACCATTTTCCTTAGAACTTTAGCACTGCAGAAGTCAGAGAGCCAAGAATCCTTAGGGTTTGTCTACAGAGGATCCTTATTCCATGCATTGTTTTGTATGCTACATAAACACTAAAAAATTAACACATATGATAAACTTTCCTCTCCCAGTACTAGGATTCCAATCCATGTTTCCTTCCTGAACTCCAAGGACAGAGTCCACAGCATGACTCAAACACTAGCTGGGGATCTAGATATCATTGGTAGTGTGCAATTGCCATGACATTGTGAACGTACAGAAGTGTATATAGCCATAGTATCAACTGAAATAACCTACAGACTGCCTTCTGGCCTAGAGACCAAATGGCATAGCACAGCTTATGTTCACACAAATGAGCTCTTTCTCTGCCTCAGAACAAGATGAGCAGATCCAAACTGGCTATCAGAGATGCTCCTTGGTTTGTGCTTTCCCTGCACCCATGGCCCAACAGAGCCCAGGACAGCAATACTGGTCTGGGCTGAATGCATGACAGAGAGTGTAGAATAAGTCAAACATTATGAATAATCATACTGCAGGTTTAAGTACACTGGCTAAGTTTAAATGTATGATGAAAGTCCAGAACCCAAGCTGCCAGCCAAAATATCTACCAGAAAACCAGATACTATGTTAAAGATCACTTGCCTGCACTTTAAATGAAGATCATGACACTGTTATGTTAGGACAAAGCATTACAGGGCTGATGCATTTTTCCAAAGGATCACATTCCTTCATAAAATACCCAGTGATCTCTGATTCTGAGATTGCAAGAGAAACTTAAGTTATCAAAAATATTGTGAACAGTTTTCTGACCCCATTAGCTTGGCCTGGTTCAGGCACTTATTCCAAGGGTTCTAGGGTGTACAGTTGCGTGAAAGCAAGGAACTTTTAATTTTTTTTTTTTTTTTTCTGGGAGGCAAAAGCCTTGTTCTGCTGTCCGTGCTAGAAAATATTGAAAAATTTGCAGAAATCATAATGTTATATAATTGTTTTTAATCGTACACACACTGAAGATCAGAGACATCTAAATACTTCCTAGATTCTTACTTTACTTAGACATAATTATAATTTTTAGTGGGGTAGTTAGCTCTACCAGAAGTACTCAAGTTGTATAATAGAATTTCAGGTATCTATCATTGATCAGCGCCTTCAGTACAGGTTTAGTTACAGCTGCTCACATTGTTTATCTTTGGTGAATTTTACAGACGAGATTTTCAGAACCATGGTACTGTGACCATGACTAAAGCTCCAAAACAGTTCATTCTGTTTTCGTAACACTATACTTTTATGTGCTCAGTTAATCTTCTGCTCAGGAAGCTGTGCTAACAAAACAAAAATGAAATATGAAGCATACTATCTAAAGTATACCATGCAAGTTTCACCACAAATGAAGTGAGGAAGTTGCTTATATGTTTTATGACTCTATATTATATTCAGGACAAAAATTCCCCTTAACTCATGAACTAAGTCCTTGTGCTTCCAGAACTACAGGGACCTTTTTTTGCGCTATGAAGCAAAATGGCAAATGCCTTTTAGATAAAGAAGAACAAGGCAGTACTCTAATATCAGCAGGAATACCACACATGGTGACACTGAGGTACAGCTGTACTGTGGATGGGGTTTTCAATATTTCCAACGAGCAGCCCTCATTTTTATTGTACCTTCAGAATCAGCTCAGCAATGAGGTTGGTGAACCTGACACATGACTATGAGTTTTCAGTATGAAGAGGTATTGCTTTTTGTTTAAATACATGTTGTAAAGGAATACTTATAATTACAGAAGCTTGTGCTACTTATTATTATTGCTGTTCTTCTCAGTACTATTCATACATCTCAAACAAGTGTAATAAGCTTTTTCTACCCTCTAAATTCCTTTGTGTCATGGTAAAAAGAAATGGACTAGGCTTTTATCCAGAATCTCTTCAAAGAGAGAGGCTTACAAAGACTAGGCAAATATACCCCAGTCCAGGTCATCTGACTTGTATATAGCTGGAAAATGTTCACATGCATTCATCTCATGCTATGACAGTGAAATAAAAACAGGACTATGCCAATACCAGAATGGAGGAATAATTTAAACGCCAGCTGTGGGAGGAAGCAAGTCAGCAAGTAAACATCACCAGTCAACACAGCACCACCCGCATCACACAGCCCCAGGACGGCCATGAGGCACTGAACCTGGGGATCCACAATCTCATTGCTCTGTCATACCACTACAGGCTCAGCCAGAATCAGAGTCCCCTGTGTGAAGGGTTACATATGAGATGGTCAAAACAAATTCTCAGGAAAATTCCCTCAGGCCTCAAAGTAATGAGTCCAATGTTCAGCTCTTTGTTTTCATAATTCCAACCTTGCTCAAAAAAAATCACATATGCTATTTGCCTTTCCTAGTGCAAGAACATCTGTGAGAAGCGGAACTGCTTCTGCCAGTCTCAGCTCATGCTGATGCTGTTGTCTTTCTCTCCATCAGGGAAATAAAACTTTCAGAGACCATGCTGTTTGCCTTGGTCAGGTAAGACTGTTTAAAGCTGACTTCTCTCTTCTGAGTTGGAGAAAACTTGTTTTCAGACAATTATATAGCTTAGCTTTATACAAACACAGCTCATTAAGAAGGGAAGCTTTTAGGGAAATGAATGAGTACAATTCTACTGACAAAGCTCCCTACTCATTATGAAAAACACTTATGCTTTGATGTGTAAAATTCAGTTTTCTGCAAGAAGTAGTGAAGAAAAAATGGTAAAATTTGATAGAAGCAATAACAGATAATGCATATAGACATAAAAAATCTCTTATAGCAATCCTTCAAAATACTAATGATAAATGCTTTAGCATTATTGTCAAACAGAGAAACAGCAATATACTGTGGTCTGAGCCAATGTCAAAGATGCCTGAACTTGATGCCTGCCTGCTAACATGGAAAGACTGTGTTATTAAGTTAACACTTTATAATGATTCATGCCCTCTTCACATTGCGCTGATTTTGCCCAGTCCCACAATGAAAAAAAGACTTTCTTAAGTACCAATCTATATCATTAAGAATCAATTTTCTTTCAACCATTGTATTGCCCTAGAAAAGAACTTTTCCTTAATTAAATAATGTTATTTTTCTCCATTAGGTTCAAAGAGTCGAAAGCTAATTACATGAGCTCTCCTCTCCTTTCTCACATATAAATATTCTCACCCCTCAAAAAGCACAGGAAGGGGCAGCTGATGTGCAAGGTATGTGAGTATAGGAGGCTGCTGTCAGAAGGGAGGTGCAGGAACAAAATTAGCAAGGACAAATCTAAGAATAGGCTTTTATGTGAAAGATGTGCTTCCTGCACAAGTGAAGACCTTTATATCAGGTAAAAGGACTGGAAAACTAAGAACACAGCATTAGGTTTACTGCTGCATTTGATGTTTTCCAAGAGCTTTGCTGCATTTTGTTTTTTTCCCAACATATCACACTATATATTTGGACCACAGGAATGGAATATACTGGTTTATTAGCAGAACCCAAGGGTTATATCAATAGGTGACTCTTCCTAAAAGATGAGTATTATCCATCAGAGCACAGTGAAGGCTGTTACTACAGTACAAGTTCCTCTGCAGCTCTGTCAAAGGGACTTGCCTGTTTAATTTTAGCATTTCAACTTGGACTAGGCAGGGCCATCCTCTGTGTTGTTTGATTCCACTCATGAATATTTTGGGACACACAGAAATACTCTTTTGTTGTTTGCCTCATTCTTAATGACATTATTAGTTAAGCAGCTTTTATTTTCCATGCATTTCTGTGACTGCTTCCCTCATCTCTCCTGCCTTTTCTGTTTTGCCTCTCCTCCTATCATGCAGTCTGTCCTGCTGATATATCTGCTGCCTGATTCTTTTTATCTTGCTCTATCATTTGCTGGTGTATCTGGAGGAACTTTTTTCTCTGCTCAGGTCTTATCAATATCTTCCCAAATAAAAATAAAATGAAAGCCACAAGAAAAAAAAAAAAAAAAAAAAAAAAAAAAAAAAAAAAAAAAAAAAAAGGATCAAATGTACTTCCCTTGCAGAAGGCTTGTTTTCCCTTCCTGCTCTAAATGCAGGAGCTCTAAAAGCTCTCTTTTTAACCTTTGGTGTCCTGCTGATAACCTCTTGATCTCTCACTCTGTGAGTCTCAGCTTCTGAGGAGCATCCTGCCTCTTCTCCTGTGCCATGTTTTCTCCTTGCTCCTGAAAATGCTCACTACTGAGATTATTTTCCACCTCTTGCTTTAAATCCTCCATTTCTTCTCCTAGTTTCTTCCAGTGAAATTCAGCTACTTCATTCTCCTGCAAGACTCTCTGCTGCCTGTCCCATCTGGCTTGTCAGTATGAGAGTGCACTGCTGATGAGGCGCCAGCCTCTTGTCAGTTACTTCCTAAGTTTCAAACTTTCATACACTACTGTCTTTTGCTGCTTTTTAGGATAGTTTTCCAGCAGACAAAATTTTTCAGAAGTTTACTCATTCTGAATCATAGGACTTTTTTATCATGCCTACAGGAAAGCTGACAATGGTCAAACAAGAGGTCCAATGAAACTCCAAACTAGTATTCCCTCTCTGTCTTCCTGGGTTTTTTCCTGCTTTCCTTTCCATATAGGCTGTCTGGCTTGTTTTATGCTTTAAAGGTTACTTCTTTTGGATGGGAACCATTGCTTTTTTTTTTCTAATCTTATGTCCTCAGCAATGTTGAGGGCCTTTAAGTGTTTGAGTAACCTATTTGGGAATGGAGGTCTAAAACACAGGTAGACAGTTGAGTAAATATATTCTTGTAAAAGTATACCTTTACTGAGTACTCCTATCCCTCGACCAGAACATGATAGTCATTTAAGGCCACCTGTGCTATGCTATTATTAAAGATTTTAAGACTATTGTATTCTAATTATTAATCCTTAAGAGAAGCAGGGAACATAAATGCTATTCTACTGTTTGAAGTGCTTAAATACATATACAGACCACCTTTCCATAATATAGGATTACCTACAAAGTTTAACGGAATTATCCTGGCAGCATCTTCCTGAAATAGTTAAGAACCACTGTTTGTATAATACAGACAATAATTGGCATGGATTAAGCGCCTTGCCAAAGGTCTTATGGTAAGTCTGCAACAGAGCAGAGATTTCAATGCTGTCGCCCTACCTTCAGAGCTGTACTGTTGCATCTTAATAACACAGTTATGTTTCATGGTGTTTTAAATCAATCTGACAGCATCAGGGCTTCAAAGGTATTGTGCATGATGCAGACTTTGCAGAAATCCAAACAGTGTACATTTACTGTAAATACTATGGATGGGTAATTACATATTACAAATTTTGAAGCATGAAATAATAATTTTAATGATTGCACGAAACATATACTCAAGTACAAATACAGGAAGGAACAAAAAGAAATTAAGACTAATATATAGCACATAAAAATCAGTGACAGGTTCACTTTGAAAATGGTCAATACTTTTATGTAACAGTTTACTTATGGTTTTATTTATTTGGTATGTAAATTACCATCAATAATGCAGATGTAGTACATAAAAAATGCTTTTCCTGCTCTTGTTTTACTGGAATAATAATCAGTTCATCTTTTCAAGGGCTAAATAACTAAAACCCATACTGGCTAAGGTGATGCTTTCACATTAGTCTTATACCCATAACTCAGGCACTTATCTCCATTAAAATCAATAGATTTTTGAGTGTGCGAGAAGTAAAAGACAAGCATACTAAATACTTTTAATCCTGTGTTGGCAAATAGATATGTAATTCTGTTACACTTATCTCCAAGGCTGATCTCTAATTCGCGTATTTTCAGAGTTTTGATCTACAAATGGGTTTTAATTTGTTGACTTTTGCAAGAACAGACTGGTGGGAGTGAGGGCAGGTCATGGATAATCAAAGAGTAAAACAAAGACAGAAGAAAGATACAGAGAATCGAAGCTGAATTTCTGTATGAAATGCAATTAACATTATAATTCCCTTGTATCACAAAAAGACCTTACTCTACCGGGTATCCCCCATATTCAAGGGCTTTTTGAAAGCTTCAAGAGATCTCTATCTGTGCAAACAGTACAGAGTCTTATGAAATAAACATGAAAAATTTAGGCATTCTTTTCTCTCTCTTCTGCACTTGGAAAGAGGCACAGAGAGATGAAATGACTTTCAAAAGAACATTGTGATAGATCTGGAAGCAGAACCCTCTGACCTGAACTGCAGCTCAGGGCCTAAACTGAAAACCTTCTCACTTTCTCTTATAAGACTTATAAATTCAATGAACTGTGGAAATTAAGAAAATTGTGCATAGGCTATCTAGGTAGGATTAGACATTGCTTTGTGTGGATGCTTGAGAAACTGCCAGCTTATAACTCTTTCAGCTGTATGACAAAAAGCTGGGATGCAAATGTTATTTATACACAGAGCCAATGACTACCTTAGGTCGTGACAGTACACGCCAAGATTAACAGTGGTGCAGCACCTGCACCGTGTCCCTCCCAAGCACTGCCCTCCCCACGGTGAAGTGGAAGCTATACCTTCTATTGTTTAGAGGCAGGAACTTTCAGTCAGCCTCCACTCTGCAAAGACTATACAGAATGGAACTCAAATAGTTGCAAATCAAATCCCCATTAGTACCACTGACCTCATCCTTTACCTGGAATAATTCTCTCCAGAGATCAGTCATTTAAGTATATCTATCCTTGATAACCCAGTAGGCCTGAAAATGAAATAGCTTCTCTAATGCAAGCAACAAGAATCAATAGCCTTTAAACACACAAGGACATTTTATTGTCTGAAGCGTATGGCTATATGAGTCATGCCATCTCTAGACCAGTTCATTTTGGTAATTTGTAGACATAAGGACAGGCAGAGTTGTGGTCCTTGCTGAGCATATCGGATGGGCCAGATACTCAAGACTTGCGAGCTCTGTTAATGAGGTTTCCCTGGGAGAGAAGCATCTAATGGAGAGTATGTGAGCACAGGCTACATTAAGGGTTAGTTCTGGCCAACAAAAATATTGAATTAGTTGTGGCCAAAATGATGCATTTTTTTTCTGCATATATCAGCAAACGTCTAAACAGTAATTTCTGTCAAAGTGTGATGAAGCTAAGATCTCACCTTTTCAGATTCAGCTATGATACTGATCAAGAATTGGGGAGGGCAGGAAATGAGGGAGTTGTTCTATGGAAATACAGAAGCACAGATTCACAGAATTGTTAGAGTAGGAAGGCACCTCTGGAAATAATCTAGTCCAACTCCACTGGCAATACAATTCCATAGGAATTCCACTGATTAACACAAGGAAAAAAAAAGGGGGAGGTATATATTAGAAGGAGGCCTTAGATATTAGGAGATTTGGAAAGTCTGTACCTCTCAAGTACCCCATCCACTGGGGAAAAAAAGAGGGAAATGTGGCTGGGAAATCAAGATAAAAAGGAGGCTGAGTTGTCTTACTCTTTGAGAGACCCCATGGAAAATGCCCATGAACCTCCCCCTTTATTCAAATAAAGTAACAGAACTCCTCTGTCTTATCTTTGGACATAAACCTCTGGTGTTTGTGGATTAATTTTCCTGACACAAACAGTATCTGCTCTTCTTATTTTGTGTTACATGTCACTGAGCTTTACCAGTCAGTTCCTGTTTCCCATTTAATCACATTTAATATGGGAATGAATTTACACTAGCATTTCTATTAGGAAAAATAGCCACAATAGGAAATGTGAAAGTGATGTAAACAGTAGTAAAGCACAGGGTTTGGAAAATTGACCCATACTTATGCTATGCAGCTCTTTACCTGAGATAATCATATATATAGTAACATGAATGGGAATATAACACAGATACAGTTAGCTACAGCTAGTGGATTACTAATGGCTTGTCATTTTGAACCATTACTCTGACTTGAAAAGAATGAACTTATCCAAAAATGCAGCTCTTTTTAAACACAGACATACAACCTTGTTGAATCAGGAACAGAACTGAGCTTGAACTACATATAGCTTGAGTTTCTTGTTCATAATCCATTACATAAATAAATAAATAAAAATAGCCTGGTTATCTGTTTTTGAAAGCTCGAGGGTAGGAGGACTCTGCAGAAGGATCTGGGCAGTCTGAATCAATGGGCCAAAGCTGATTGTATGAAGTTCAACAAGGCCAAGTCCAAGGTCCTGCAGCTGGGTCACAACAACCCCAAGCACTGCCACAGGCTGGGGACACAGGGGCTGGAAAGCTACCTGTTGGAAATGGACATGGGGGTGCTGGTCAACACTAACTGAACATGAGCTTTCTTGCCCACGTGGCCAAGAAGGTAAATGGCATCCTGTCCTGGATCAAGGGAAATCAAGCTTGCACCAGGGGCACTTTACATTGGATATTAAGAAATATTTCTTCACCAAAAGATTTGTCAAGCACTTCAACAGGATGCCCAGGGCAAAGGTGGAATTGCCTTGCCTGGGGGTATTTAAAAGATGTGTAGATGTGGCACTTAAGTAAAGGCTTTAGTGTTGGACTTGGAAGTGCTGGCTTAAGGATTGGGCTTGATGATCTTATAGGTCTTTTCCAACCAAAATGATTCTATGAAACTAATTCCATGAGTCAAGCTTGAGTGATAAAAAATTCTGGGAACTAGATAGGTGGAAAAGCTGCCCTCTTTTTGGATAACTGTGAGCTCCACTATACATTTTTTCCCCTGAGCAAACAGTTTTCATCCATTATAAATTTTCTGCAGTGCAACAGTGGATTCTTGTACTCCTAAAAAAGATTTAAGATCATGGGTTTTGATTTTCATATAAGTGTAGGTTTTTCGGGAGGGGAGGGAAAACCTCTCCCATTGTAGTCTAGTGTCTATTAATTAATACGGTTAAAGACAAGTTGATGAGATTTGAGTCCTGTGAAAGGATCAGTGAATCTATTTTTACTGTTGGTTTGTCTTTCATATTCAATTTCACATTTAATTTGGCTTTCACAACAATAGCTGTAACTTGCTATTGTGTCACAACATATATTATAGTATCAGGAAAACAGAGGGTGTCTTGTCAGTACTTCTTAGTGCAACAATAAATAAGTATGTTGGAAATTTTTGCATGCAGCTACCTTGAACTGGCTGAATGACAACTGAGCGTCATAAATAAACTAAGCCAGGATTTGTGAATGAATGCCACAATCATCCACTATTCCAGTATAGACAGGAAGAAATCCTGAAAAGATGAAGTTATTTGTAAACACTTACTGCAAGAAAGATCTGAAGAGAACTGTGAGCCACTTCTATGTACTGATATTCAAGGAAACAGCCCGAGACAGTGATATAACGATGATCCTCTGGTGCCCAGTCGGGTGCTGGGGTTACTGAGGTCACGCTGCAGCCCGGCCCATTCTCCATCCACCAAGAACGGTGCATTGAGATGTTAAAGGTCAGAATGAGATCTGTTTCCTGCAAAAGAACAAGAGAATAAATAATACATGGGGATGGTACTCTGGCATCTAATGCCTCAGCAAGAGATTTCACAGCAGACATAAAGAAGCAAAGAGCTGCAATAAAACTGCACTGTCACATGAAAGTTAATAGAGCTTGCCTGCTGCAAGGAGAAGTAGCTGTATCTTGTCAGACAGAAATGCTTTGGAACAGAAAAATAATCCTGCAAGCCAGGATCTGCTCCTAGACATCATGGCAGTCTAGACTATAGCACTCATTTCTGTTGATTGCCCATTTTCCAGTGGATACCATAAGGATTGATGGCCCACGTTTTGTTGGTCTGATTTTCCAAACTATACAAGAATCCCCCAGAATCAAAACTTCGTACACTTTAATATACACACATCATCTGCAAGAATTTTTTCTCTCATGGACCCAGTGAGGAAAACCTATGGTAGCTCTACTGAAATATTGGAGAAGGTTGAAGAAAAGGATCCTGTACATTTGCTTGCAGGCAAATCTCTTTATAATGCCTCTCCCTGATTTCTAATTTCCTAGGATCCTCTAAGGAAATAGTGAGTGTTGCCTTGTCTAAAGACTACTGGGCTAGTTAAAAAGGAGGGGCAGAGGCATGCAACCTTTACTTCCCATACAGCTAGTACGATGGAGTAACTAGTCAGCCGTGCCTTCCATTAGGATTGCATTTATAAATAATTCATTAAGGATTAATAAATTATTAATATACATAATAAACAATACTATGGATATTACTTTCATAAATTATACGTGGTTGCACATTACTTGAGGGTGTTACACATAGCTATAACAAAACTATGGACTCTGTGGATTCTGTAATAGCTTACAGTGTTTACCAACATTTTATAAATAATTTATAACTGTAACCTCTTGTAAAGTGTCACTATCTACTCTGTGTGCACATGTGCTCAGTCATGCAAAAAAAAAAAATTTCTTTTAAGTAATGTCTTTGCAGAGCCAAAATCTCCCCACACTTAACCTACATTTTTTTTCAGCCGGTTGATGTCATTAATAATTAAGATTCTCATAACGATTTTAAAATGTAACTATTTAATTAGGCTTACTGTGCCAAAAAAAAAAAAAAGAATGTTATTCTGTAACAGATAAGTTGTATTCACGTTTCCTTCCCTTCAAAATAGCCATTTTTTCAGTCCCACTTATTTCACCTTCTTGCACTAACTTATGAAGAGGTAACTCCATGCAGAGAGGTTTTGGATAATGCCACATGTCAGTTGATCTGTGATTGCACTTGACAACACTGCAGTGTAGCTTATGTTTTTTCTCTAATTTGTACTTTTGTACCAAAAGTATGGACATTTTTTACATTTAAAAAAAAAAAAAATCAATCACTACTCTGCATAAGCATACACTGCTATCAAATGGCAGGAAGGACCTTATATACATTTGCAATGAATAATGACCCTTCATTTCCACAACAATCCAATCCAGCAAATTTGAGAATTTGCTGTATGAGAAAATTTAAAATACTTCATATGAACTTAATCATGCAACTAACTTCAATCATTTGTTAGTTTTGATCAAAGCTACAGCAAACATTTCTATAAACTATGCAAATTGTACCTGAATATACATATTGATGTATAGTTATAAGTCTTCATCCCCAAAAACCATCTCCTTTCTCTGGATCCTTCCCTGCTAAAGTCATAGACACTGGAAAGTGTCTGCCATGTGTTTCTTGGAAATGGGAATTTTTACCTTTCATCCAAGCCAAAAGATTATTTTTCTTTCTGAAGACAGGGCTGCTACAACCCCTCAAGTAGAACAGTAGATCTAATTTGGTGTAAGAAGTTGAAGAATGGACATCTTTGGAGCAACTTTGCTTAAAGAAATAAATTTATTTCTAAATGACTAAAACTGGAATCCATCATGTTATTGTCAAAAGAACATTCTAGTTACCATGGAAAATGCTAAACCTAGTCTCTTATCAGAGATGCAGCACAAATGAATAGAACTCATTGTCTACTTCTATTTTAGCATTTGCAATACCTTGAGAAGAGTCATGATGGACTAAATACATTTTACAAAGTGCAGACTAGGGATGAAAAATTTATTCATTGAAAAAGAAAGGGATAAACTGGCTTGCAGCAACTGAGTATTTGTTATACATCTGCCAGATGAAGTGAAAATGGATCAAGAGGAGCTAAACATAAAAATCAAAACTGGGCTCTGTGGGTAGAATATAATTTCTCTAGAGGCAGCTATTTTTCCTTACCACAGGTTCAATAATCAAATGCTTTATTAGTTAAAAGCACAAGTAAATTTCCAAGTTACATGTGAAACATAATTACACATTAAAATATTTATGATTACATATGTAAATAAAGCTTCACAAAATCTAGCTTTCTTTCTTCCATCCCTGAATTTATCCTCAGATGATTTTTTGAGGTATTTACACAATTCCTTTGTATTCAAATAATCTTTTGGCAGTTAAGCTGAATGTTGTGAGTAGGACCTGTTTTGTTCAGGAATAGTCTTAGAGTGCTTACCAGTAAAAAAATTATACACCTTTATCAGATCTATATTCTATTTCTTTCTTTGAATAATCAGTTAAACACTATTCTATTTTCTTTGGTCTTAAAATAGATCTTATACCTGGCATAGAAATGTTATATTCTTTAATTCTTAATAATAATAATAACAACAACAACAATAATAGTAATAATAATCCTACTGAAAGCCACAGCTTCAGATCTTAAAGAACTTCAGATCATGTGGTTGAGAAGGCTTTAGAGAAGCAGTTGTTACATACTGAGCCAGTTAAGAAAAAATTAAACTTCAGAAAGCAAAACATTAAGACGTGAAATCTGGTTCTGTAAGATTAGACACCATTCATGTCTCAGGTCCAGCTTGGATGGATTAAGAATGACAATGAAATAAAATCTTGAGAAGTCAACATGTAAGAGAGACCTTGCAAATTTCTATCTGCAAAAATATCTGGGATCAGAATAAGCACAGAAGGAGCTTATTAACTGCAAAGCTACTGCACAGTTAAATCTTGGGTATAAATTGTTATGTGCTTTGAACTTGCCTATAACCTTCAAGCCATGTCCCCTTTCATGCAACCGTATTAGCAGAGCAGTTCCTGTTGCTCAGTATTGAAGGTCATCCAGCTTATGAAAAAGTTTCCCTTAGTGAGAAAACACTTATGGACTTGAATCCCCTTGTAGAGCTGTGGAAGCCAAGAAGGGGATGATGTAGCTATCATTAACATCTCTTCTACTGACAGCATTTAGAGCTATTTTTGCACAAATTCTGCTTGCTATTTACTTTGTTCACTGTTTGAATACAGTTTTAGTGGACACAGACAAAGTCTACACTGGAAGCTGGGGATTTATTATGTTCTCTAGTGTATTTGCCGTCTGTTTCCCTTTCAACATCTGTGGCTCAAACTTCGTTCAGGGAAATGCAGAGAAATGATCTGATAAGCCTTGAAGCTATGAAAACTAACAAGAATTGTTGATACACATTGGGCAAGCCAATATGTTGTTGTTCAAAGTCTGTATGTCAAGGAAGATTTCATTATCCTAAATTCAACAAACAGCTGCTTCCTTTGTGGACATAGAAATACATCTGTAAGGGCTTTATTGCCAATCACTGTTCTGCTTTTGTAAATTCTGCTGGTATTTGTAAAGCATTTTAGTGAAAATTGGTGAATTAAAGTAGATTTTGATACTCATCAAGAAAAAAAAATAAAGGAAAACATTTTGTAGGATGTCTTTGCTGACATTCTGTAGATGTGTTGATATTTGTAGTGGTCAGGAAAAGTATTGCTAGATTAGACAAATCTTGAAGTTTGGAAGTGTCACAGACTCAGATTTCTGATATGACACATCTTCAAATTACATCAGTAATTTTATTTCAGCTTAGTTGGTAAAAAAAAATTGAGCTCTGATGGTTTTGTGTCTATGTTTGATACAGTAGATGGGGTCAACTTTAATACTTTTCTATTTAAATTTTTTTGTTTGTTTAATACTTTTTCTGGGGTCTACTGCGCAGTACATACCATTTTCTGGCTGAGGACAACTGATGACAGAACATGGCAACATAAACCTTTATAAAAGCTTCCAGAAAAAGAATAAAAGCTTCTTTTTAATCAGACACAGCAGTAATGGACAGTAATGCTTAGAAGGAAGACAGGTCTTTGTGTATTGTATTAGTACTAGGACAAATTAGTAAGTGCACTGTCCCTGTGCAGAAATCACAATAGTTTACTGTTTCAAGGACTTTTGTTTGTTGCACCTCAGAGAAGATAATTCTGTATAGTAGGATGAGAAAAAAGAGGCAAGAGTGATTCAGGGTGACTCTCCTCTAAAGTCCACGAGACCTTGCAGACTCAGAGAAGTTGAGTTGTACTGATTTCAATTGTTATGGCTTGCTGTGTCATGCAAAATTCTTTCTTCTATTTTTCTAATTAAGAATTGCTAAAAATCTGTGCAAACCTGCTAGGCTTCTGTACATATTCTGTTGAATACAACCATGTAATCACTTGCTTAATTTATCAAATTCAAACTAGCAAGAACAAGCTGCCTGGAGAATGAACAATCACACAAGGTTTCAGTGATAAAAGATCAGGGTCTGAAAGCATTTGTGGTTCTGGATGCCTAGGATGCACAGATGCCGCTACAGGCTTTTTTTTTTTTTTTTTTTTTTTTTTTTTTTTTTTCCTGTTATCTCACTAAAAAAATGCCTGTAGAGGCAGCACCATTTTCTCATGCAAGCAGACTTTTTCTTGTCTAAAGAAAAAATGTCTCCTCACTGAAGAACCAAAATAGAGCTTGTCAGCTGTGGATTTTTTTTTTTTTTTTGTTTGCGTGTTTTTTGTTTTTTTCTTGGTTTGGTTTGGTTTGTTTGTGAGTTAGTTTGTTTGGTTTTTTGTTTTGTTTTGTTTTTTAATTCAAAGTTGATATATAGAAAACAATTGTATAATTGTATAAGGAAAATGGATATTTAAAGATAATTTTTTCTGTTTTGTTGCATCTGAATTGGGTTTTTTCCTCCCCAATTTTTGTATGTGTGTGATGATTTCCCTTTCATTTGAATTTTTTTTTTTTTTTCAGTAATCTGGAATTCTCTTCTTTAATTTCCTCTTTTAAAACCATTTTTTTACCAGTATATTGAAAACTGATTACAGAATCTGATTTAGCTATGTATCATTAATCACATAAAGTTTAATCAGTTTAATTCTACCCAAATGATATACTTCTGAAGATCATCAATGAAAACTGGTAAAAATTGTCCCCCTGATAGTTTTTCTCAGTATTCTGTTAAAAATGCTACAAATGTATTTTAAGTAATTTCTGGTGTACCAATATACTTCCAAAGGATTTAATTATAAAGTTACCAGCATGAAAGAGATGACTCAGATGTCCTGTTTTTCTTCTCTAAAATTAAACTAGAATATTATATTAACAAAATACTATAAATAAACCTCAAAAAGCATAGGCACTGCTATACACAGCTTGACATTGTCAATTGTTATTCTTTCATACCTGTCAATTATCTTCTGAAATTGTTAAAGCTACAATTAATTTTATATTAATTTAGTCATATTTTCCTAATAGTTAAATATGTACATTGAAAAACCGAAAGATTTTACTCTGCTCTGTTTCTACTCATTAAAAAAAAAAAAAAAAAAAAAAACAACCAAACAACAAAAAAAACACCTGCCAGGCTCCAGAATATTAATTTAATTAGTTCAGTGGCATCAACATTTTTTATTAACATAATCCTTCAACAAATTTCTATCTATTTAGTTCTACAATTAAAATATCATAGAAAAGGAAGTAGAAACTTCACTTTATATTGCAAGGTTAACAGGATTATTACTACTCCATGAATATTATTCTTCAATGAATGTTTTTTTCATATTTAAACTGACTATATTTAGAATGCTCTGGACTAAGATCCATTGAATTTTTTCTTGTGCAGAACATGAGAATTTAGCCCCTCACAGTAGCCCAATGTAATTTATCATGAGAACTAGGAAATTGCAGTCAAATAGAAATTTTGATTTAGCTATTGTACATATTTAGTGAAGATCCTGAGAACTATAATTTTTGTAATTTCTTGGAAAATTACTTTCTGGAGGATGTAGGCTTGTGCAGTGATAAAACACCCTCAAATGGAAAGTTAACTAGGGGCACTCACATCCCACAGTAGTAGCTAACTCTGTCAAATGTTACTTCACACTGTGCAGTAATCAAGGATATCATTCTGGAATTGAGAAAATTTGTTTAAGGGAACTGAGTTAAACAAAATACATTTTTTTGACAAATTGCCATTCTCTGACAAAGATATCTTATATCCAAGCTCTGATAATGTGAGTGTACAGTGGACAGTTTTCCAGGTGATCTACATTGTTCTGTCCCTGGGATTACCAGATCTCGTCTCTGTCCCATGAAACAAAACTAGCAAAGAATTTTATAATCGAACTAAAATCAGTACAGTTCTGGGCCTCTTTCTGAAGTGAAGTGAATGTTGTGATAGGTTTCCAAACCCTGGTTATTAATACTGAGCTGAAAATGCATGACTATACTGTTTTCACAATATATTAGTACCAGATTTTTTTTATGAGTAAGGCATAATGCTTTTAAAGATGTTTCGTTCATTATTCTCTTGGGACTGTTTTTTTCCCCTTTATTTTTGAACAGTAAAGGAAGTATATCTCTTATCTTGGTTTACCCAGGCAAATACACAGATCAATAGTCTTTAGAATTTTCAGACACAAATATACATAAACCCCTTAATGCTAAAAAAAACCCCTCTAAGCACAAGTGTTTCCTAGAATAAAAGACAAAAACATTCCAAACAATATTAAGAATGATAATGTGAAAAGCATATCTTTAATGGAAGCTTTCAGGTGCACAGGTGAGGTTCTGCATATGCATACAATTTATTTACTACAAATTTTATAAAGTTAATTAATTACTATACCTAGCAGGTACATCCAATAACTGAGTAGTTGCCCCACCCTTGGGTCTGCCCCTTGGACTTCTTTGCCCTATTTCTTGTTATGTCCTCTAAATTCTAGTGCAAAAAAGAGTGTCCTTGTTAGAATTCATCTTCTTGAGAATACTAAGTAGAATTTCAGGAATGTCTTAGAAAGGGTAAGCTTATTGTTCTAGAACATGAGAGAAAGGGCAGGAAATGTACTACAAGCTATAAAAGTATGTATTAACAGTCTAAAAAGCTACAAGTGTATGGAAAATATATAAAAAGCAAAAAACTTTAGGCATCGCAAGGACATCTAATACTTGGATTATATCCAGAAGACTATGCAAAGCTTCCAGTGAGCTGGGATCACCATTCTGAAGGCTGCATACAGAAAGGTCTAGGCCTTGATTAAAACTGCAGCATGAAATTAATATCCTTAAAATTATTTTCTTCTTTAGCATAAATGGTTTAGCAAGTTACCAAACCATCTCAAATATACTTTGCTTGATCATCTCTGTCCAAGGAAATATTTTAGTATGGTCCAACATTTAGTAAGGAAGGATGCAGAGGTGTATCATGTAGAACCTAAACATCAGAAAGTTTATAGAATGTATGCAGAAAGACATTCCAGCTGATGCAGTTTGTTCAGTGTCCCCTTAGTGTTGGTTATTATTTAGTGTTAGGTACTATAAAACAAAATGCATGTGTTCAGTGATAAATTTATGTTTTCTGTTTCCTATTTTTTTTTTTTTAAATTCTCTTTTAAAATGGAAATAATTATCTAGTGCCTGTAGTGTGTGAAGGAAACAGTAAGAAGATTTTGGACAGAAGTCTAAAACCAGAAAAATGGTGTTACTATCCCAAAAATAGTGTTGTTATCCCAAGCAGCTAGGAAACCTGAGATTATTGTAACACAGGTGGGCTTCATGAAATACCAGCTGAAGAGAGATTCGTGTTGTGCACATTGTGCTCTAAAGCCTAAGCATTTCTAGTCAGTGATGATTTTATAAGAATTAGGATCTCAGAATGACTAAAATGAAGCTTAGATAAGTCAGAAAATTACTAAAAAAGAATGTGAAGTCATCTTTCTCAGTTTGATTCACATCTGTTCCAAAGGGAATATTTTCAAAAGGATTTACTTCTGTGGAGAGGTTGCAATGAGCTAAACCATCAATTAAAAAAGCATAGCTTGTTCTCACAACCCACTTGCATCTCAGTGCGAAATAAAATATCCAGATTTAAATGGTTTGAATTCCTCTGAACTCAGTAGAAAGGACTCAGTTGAAACAAAGTGATAAGTATTCCTGAAGGACCCTGAAAAGCTTGTTTTGAAACCAGATAAGATGCTGAGCAGCACACCAGCCACAGAGTGGTTATCAGGAAGCACAGAAGGAGAAGTGTGGGCTCTCTCCACGTAGCCCTTGGGCACTGCTCAAGAAATGATGTGGACTAACTCTACAGCATCTACAGCATCAACTACTTCGGGCTCTTTCACTATAACTTATTCCACTACTGATCAGACTGACAGATGGATGTCATCATCCACAGTATTACATTCAGATCTGAAGATGTGCAACATTCATGTAGCTTGAAAATTTGTGTCAGTAAAAGGAAAGTCAGATCTTTGCAGAAACACTGATACATGCCCAGCATATTGTGCATAAAACCTGCATGTAACAGTCTCTATTGCAACACTGCTGAATAACTAAGCTTTCTGACCATTAGTTTAACACATTTTACTCCTCGGTATGATTTTCTCCAATTTTAAGGAATTGTACACCTGCAATCCATCAGGTGAAATGGGAAAACCTGTATCACAGTTTTCAATGCTTATGTATGGCAAGAGCTACTTTTGCCTGAGCTATATTAACCCTACAGACTTTAAAATATGTTGTTGTCTGAAAGATCCTATTTGACTTTTTTGATGAAAAGTCATCTGTCATAGGAACATGTTATATGACTCTGATAAACTTTAGCTTATAAAGTGTTTATTCATGTCCTTGTATGAGAGGGTTATTATTAGAATACCTAAGGCTATATCAAATTTAATAAATCAACCTCTTTTCACTTTACATGAACTAATTAATTTAGCAGTACATGAAATTGCTCTCTCTTTTAGTGGTGTGATATCAAGTCACTCAACATGGACCACAGATTAGTTTTATTAAAACTAATTTGACAATCCAATACCATCATTTAAGTACAGACATAATAAGATCTAACTTGTCTTGAACGCAGAGTGAATTGTGGATGTTTTGTTCATTGCTGCTTCCTGTGTTTGAAAATTATTAGAACTAATTTTAAGAAATGAAGTACACAGTTGCTTCTGTCCTAGAGCTGATAATTCTTTTTCAGTGATTTTTTTTGTGTGTGGTTTTTGTTTGTTTACTTGTTTTTGTTATTAATCTGTGCGTTGTTAAGAATTTTGAATAATGAGATTATTATGGATGAAATCCATTTTTAGCTAGTTTTTGCTTTCAAAATGAAAAGAACAAGAAAACAAACTACACTGTGGAAAATGTATTTCAACATTTTCCTAGGGAAATATTATAGTTTTTCAAGCTTGAGGTGTTTAGGCTGCACTTGCAAACAGTTAACAGTCCCACATAGCCAGCGGAGGGGATATGGTTCAAATCCTTGAATCAGAAATGAAAAATAAGTATTCATAAACTTCTATTCTGACATTAAAAGTCTCATGGAAACAGATGAAAAGAAACTTAATCACTTCAATTAATAAAAAAACTATAATCTCCAAAAAGCTGACATTAGCAAACTTTTCAAGTCCTTTCCTCTGGTGAGCTACTGCTATGACGTGACAATTCCACCACTGTAGTAAACTACAGCCTCCTAAGGACAATTCAAAGCCATCTAAAAAGACTCAGTGCATAACTTTGGATAAATGTATGGGTTTTATTACATTTTCAAAAGCACCCCCTGAGGAATAATCTTATGATACCATGCTAGATGTTTTTGCTAGTATGAAGGAAAGCATCTCATGTACTGCAAATGAAACTGCAGCAATTTAAACCAGTTAAGTACTAATCCAAGGATGAATAGCCTGTCTCTCTTTTGCCTGGTGTCTGTGTGGCATGTAATGCTGCTAAAGCCTAAGAGGACTACCTGCATACATAAGAATATATGTGTTCTTACATATAATCCAAGAACACCTAAATAAGGATGGCAAAATCACCTCAACAAAAAGATCCATTATTTTCCTAATGTTATACTTAACACCAGTTTGCACAACATATATACCAGCCTGTACAATTTACATAAGATGTAGAAAAAATATGGAGATTCAGTGTGTGGCGTTACAGTTTTGAACTGAGGGTGTTATTATTATTAGGTGCTAAAAAGTAATTTTCCACATATCACACTCTTTCTTTCTAAAAATCTTTACATCTGCTTTTGTTTTCTTTTATTTAAGACTCTTTTCTCTTAGATTTAAATATTTTTATCTGATATTTTGTAGAAGATTCAGTAGTTAACAGATAAGGATGTTATTTATTGACAAAGCAAATGCTGTTTGGTCTTGTATTTTCCAGGGTGATCTTGTAGAAGCTTTATTTTACTTTTGGAATATAAAATTGAAATTTATATAACGAGAAATTATATGGACTGATTAAAATCTAATCCAACTGCTTTTTACTTCATGTGTTAAACAAATGTATAAGAGTTATTTTAGAGAAGACAACACAGCAAACCCTGTTAATTGATGAGTAGGATTTGGATACCTGGCAGGCATCCTTTAAAAATGATTTCCTAGGTCAGCTATGTTTTAATGACAGTTCACAGACAGTTCATGTCAGCTGTCAGCTGCACTGTTGCTGAAGTTATGTTTGGATGCTTTGCTCCATCTCTCAGGACTGTGGAAAATGGAAGATTGGCTTTCAGTTAAAATTTACATTGAGTGCCCAGGGGCATTAGAATGAATGTGAGGGGTCTCTGGCTCTGCTCTCAGACAGGACCGTCAGTAGTTCGGCCTCTTCTCTGCGGCCAAACACAGACTGGCAGGGGAACAGCTCTGTAGAAAGAAACCTGGGAGTGCTGGGGGGTAAAGACTTCTGGGCTATGTTGGGGGAGTGTCACCAGCAGGCTGAGGAATGTGATTTTTCATCTCTGCTCAGCATTGGTGAGAAAACACCTGGAGGGCTGGTCCAGTTCTGGCCTTCTCTCTCTCCCAGAGAGAGACACACACAGAGGGGAGCTAATCCAGAAAAGGCTTCTAAGCCGGTTATGGACTAGAGCACAGGACATTCGAGGAGAGGGAGAAGGAGTGAGGCCAGTTCAGCATTGATAGCTGAAGGATCGTGAGGATGTTACTACTGCCCATAACCACTGAAAGGGAGAGCTTAGGGAAGACAGAGGCAGCCTCCTCTCAGAGATCCACAGCAGAACGATAGGAGAAAGCAAACACAGTGAGCTAGAACACAGTAAATTCTAACTATTTTTTAATGTTTTTTTTAAATGAGAATTGCCAAAGACTAGAATGAGTGCCCAGAAATGAAGTAAAAACTCCATCCTTGGCAATATCCAAAATTTGACCAAAAAAGCACCTGAACAATATCATTTAAATTGCCCTCCTTTGAGAAAAGCATTACATAAGGTGACCTTCCAACATAAATAATTTCGTGGTTCAATGTGTCTTTCCTTGAAAGCTTAGACGGGTTGTTTCAGTTCTCCAAAAAAACAAATAAAAACCCAGGCAATAAATGAGTCAACCAAACAAACCAACAAAAAATCCCAACCCCCCAGTTACAGAATGGATTTTCTTCCTCAAGCATGAATATCTACTGGGCATCCCTCAAAATCCTACTGTAACATACCATGGTAGTAGTGAAAGCCCAGATTTGGGAATAAAAAAAATGAAAGCGTGCAAAAATTCAGGAAGTTTATTTCAAAATATTTTCTATCTCTTGCCTCCATTTCTTTCAAATCATATCGCAGTTCTTCAATGTTCATATTTTACTTGCAAGCATTTCCTTCTGACTAGGTAAGATTTACTTAAGAAAATCTCCTCAGTATCCAGGTCTGTACTCAAAGACCCTCCAATTTCCAGCCAGGTTTAAGATGAAACACTAGGAGCAATGATCTTTAATGAGCATAGCTTGAGAGGAGTACCTAGAACAGAGCTCTATCTCTGTAGACCAAATCAGTGATTGAAAACTTTATTGAAGAAACTGATGGGGAGTAGATTTACCATTCTAATGGTAATGTCTGTGTCAGGTTCTTAAATTGAGTTTTGAGGAGCTGATTTAGCCCAGGGAAATGGGGAAATCTAGTTGAAGCATCTCTTGGGGCTGCTTATACCAATTTTTTTTGTTTGTGTTTAGCACTAATGCAGAATTAGATGAACTCCACTGTCAAGATGTTAGAAGATCGATGCTTTTATTACTTGGAATTGGAAAGCTGGTACACACAATAGAACAGTCGTAGGGAGAAGAGCGATACAAAGAGCTCTTTGATTTCCTGGTGCTTAGGAATATTGAAAAATGCTGTGAATTCAAAGAAGCAGAGTTCATTTTTTTTAGTCAAGGAATAAACATAGCATATCTGATTTATTAAATTTAGACTGGGTAAAAATATTTTAAAGGAACTGTATATCTGCCCAATGGAAAAGTATATAAACTTCAATAAATAATTCATTTTTTCAGAATATATAGAATCACTTCACTGTGAAATGGCAGCAATACACCACATGTGCTTTGTCTGTTTTTTTGGAGTAAAACTCTCATAAAATACTTATGAGAGGGGTCTTTTGTTTACACAAAGACACATAAGTTTTACATCAACATCACAGATTTTTTTCTTTCCTGAAGAAAAGCATTGGAAGTATTAATGTTTCTCTGATTTCCCAGGATCACAGCAGTTTTCTACAGTGTGCATTAGTGCAATTCTGAATTCACTGGGAGTTGAATTTGCCCAAAGAATGTAGCAGTAACACCCTATATGCTTCAAATACAAAATAAATGCTTTAATTCAATCTGAAAAGTGAATCTATAAAGTATTATTACATTAAAGGCATAAATCTCTTAAATAAATTGTCCTAGGGTAACTTTATGATGCCTGTATCCCCAATCGTCTGTTCTATTTGTGCTGTATATTGAGTCCTGTGCCTTTAAGACTGGTTCTAAGAGCAAGGAGAAGCGCGGAGTTTGTTTTGAGAAATCTGCCTGACTCCTCCACATTCTTCTGCAGACGGGGTGTTCGGCGGAGGCTTGGAGAGACTGCAGGACAGAGATCTTGTTTTGCTTTTAGTTAGTTTCAGCTAGCTAGGGCAGAGAAGTTCCCTGGACTGTTTTTTTTCCTTTTTCTTCGAACTGTTTAAACCTGCTCTGGACTGAAAACCCAGGGGAGCACTGGGGGCTGCACCTGCGGCCCACCGGAGCCTGGAGCTCGGCATTTTCCAGCAGCGCCGGAGAGACTGGGACTGAGGAGAGACTGAGAGAGAGCCGAGCTACACCCACGGCAAGGACTTTCTCAATTTGCCATCTCACTTCAGAAGGAGAGGTTTTATTGTTTCATATTATTCATTCTTTAAACTTGTATGCACTTCATTTGTTTAGTAAAATAGCTTTTTCCACTTTTCTCCAAAGAAGTTTTTTTTCCAAACTAGTTAGAAAGAAGAGCCACTTAAGTTTGCTTCCCAGAGGGATCCTATACAGGGGTTTTCCCCCAAATTTGTCTCCAAACCAAGACATAAATAAAGGACCTAATCTCAAAAATGAATGGCAGAGTTAAGAATGAAAATAAAAACTACATGGTTAAATCCTGAAAGGTTAGGAAATGACAAACTCCTTGGTTCTGTCTCAGTGTACCTCAGCACTGCAATAGAGTATTAATTACACACAAGTTTTTATCACTAGGCTGAGCACACAGCATCCTGTAAAACTTCATCATTAAGCTTACATATATTTTCAGTCTTTTAACCTGTAGAGACTTACAACTTAATCCAAGATAACTTCAGTGTTGTTTCTTTTGGTGGTTTTTTGTTTGTTTGTTTGTTTTGTTTTGTTTGTTTTTGTTTGTTTTTCCCCTGGAAATAATTCAATTAAATGAATGGAATTTGCACAGCATGTGAGATTAAATTTGTTACGCTTAGACCAGACATTCAGATAAACACTTCCCAAGTCATTACTATGTCTTATATATATCTGGACCCATTATAATCGCTTTCCTCACTGGTGGTGATATGGGTATTTTATGTGTATTCTGGGTATGATTTTCCTGCTGATTTTGATAAATATCCTGTGATCCCTTAGCACACTGAGTGAAGGTCATATGAGACTAACTATCAAAACAATTTTTCTTCTGACCTACCCATTAAAAACTCTGCAAAAAAAGGGAAACTATGTCCAGAGAGAAATTTCAGTATTTAACAGTCATACTGAAAAGAAATATGAAATTACAATATGTTGTGATCGGTTCTGGGTCCAATGCTGATAAATTTTAATTAATGATGTGAATGACTGAAAAGAGGAAAGGCTTGCTAAAATATGATACTGAGAGATTGCAAGAACATTTGAGGAATGTGCATTTTCAGAAACCTTAGATTTGCCCTGTAAAGTGCTACTCAGCGAGGACAACTTGAAAAGTACATTTGTGCTGAAATAAATAAACATACAAACACAGCATGGGTAACAAAATTCTGGATGTTGCTCTCTCACAAGGAAGAGGAAAGATATCACAGCACAAACTCTCTAGTATTGGCAGGGTTTCAACTCAAAAGATTTCAGGAAAAACTGTGGACTAGAATGAGCAGATCTGAAAATGAGACCTGTGCAGAAAGATAGGACTTGGGGTTTCCTGGCTCAGAAGCCTGGTAGCATGACTGGCTGTTGGAATGAAGTGAGTAACCTCCTTCCCCGCCTGTAATGGAGGCACATCACCACCGGCCCAGGAACTCTGCATTGCAAAGACACTGCAAAGAAGATACAAATTGGATCTTCAGGGAGAAAGTTTCTGAAGCCAAGGGAGAGGAAAGTACTGGAGAGACCTGACTGGGGAGTCTGTGTGATCTATTGGTACTGGCTTTTAAGAACAGAACAGACTGAGTTCTGTCATGTATTCATGCATATTTAGGCTGATGACATGGGCTAATTGACCTACTGAGCCATTCATCAATGTGAATCTATGATTCTAATAATCCAAACGTGGTTCTGGGAATACATAATATTTATAAATATGTAACACTTATCACCAGTCATCCCACTGAGATTTGATATATTTAATATAATAATTGGAAGTACCCAACATGTAAAGCATAAACATAACTGAATTTAAATGTAAGACTTTTCCCTGGAGCTTTCTGAGAGTTGTGAGCAGTTCTAATGCAAGAAAAAGGAACCTTGTTTATAGAAGTAATTTTTAGGCAATGACTACAGAAATGTTCTTCTTTCTTAGGTTCCCAGCTTTTGATAGGATAATTCCTATAATATTGCACAGTACATGCAGAGGAACTCTTGAAACAGAATATGGCCTGTAAAAGCTGGAATTCAGTTCCCTAGCTTTGGACGTCTACTTCTGAGCTATTTGTCTATGGAGCAGTTGTAGCCTTCCCCATGAGACTAGACGGCAGCCGATTAATGCATTACAACAAGCAATGGAGCTAAAAAGGCACTGTGAGAGTATGAGTAATCTCAAAAGTTGTGGTGTTTTTCTTCAGTATGAGGCAAATGAATCATGCCTTAAGTCCTTTGGCTTTAGAGCTGCTCAAGATACTAATCCAAAGGTACATATTTGCATTCAGTTTGACTCCATATACTTCAACTCCATAAGAAATAAAACCAGAATTATGGATATCCTGGAGTACAAAGAAATCAGATTAAAATTAAATAATTATACACATGTATATGTATATATAATACCTGTGAGCCAGCTGCATGTTTTCTGCAGATAGATGAGCTAAAAAGGCACTTCAACTAGAAATGTGTGTTATTAGTGCAAATATTTGATAAGTTGGAAATTCCCTTGTGAATAATAAAAAAAATGTTTTAATTAAATAGATAATGTGGTATTTCTTTTGGAAGAATACTGAAGTTCTTCTACTTGAAAATTTAGAAGATTATTTACCTTGACATTTATGCACGATTCCAAAATTCCTGAAGCTTTTTGGAAACTTGGGCTTAAACAGCTATGAACTCAAGCAGCTTTGAGAAATTTAAGAACTCTGAGACAAAATTCCTGGGGATCTGCAATATTAGAAAATTGATTTCTGAATTAATCAACTAAATAGTTGATTTATGGGTGTCTGTGTCCTCCTGGAACTGTGGCAGTGCTGTAGGCAGTTCCCAGGATTCTGCCATCATTTCCCCATGAATGCACTGCTTTGGATTAAAAACGTCCCCATTGGAACTCCAAGTTCTCTGATAGGTGTCTTATATCCCACCCCAAAACTGGAAAGAAGACAAGAGATAGTGTGTGCATAATAATAAAACTTTCTATGGAATATTTTTGGCACCACAGAGTTTTATAAAGGTGCCAAAACCAAATAAATTACAGGCAACTAACTTTTACCTAATTCTTTAAAGAGGAATTGGTTTGCAAACAAACGACATATTGAATAAAAGGAGACAACATGTTAAAAAAAGTTAGTTGCCTGTAATTTATTTGGTTTTGGCACCTTTATAAAACTCTGTGGTGCCAAAAAATATTCCATAGAAAGTTTAATTATTATGCGCGTTTTTAGAAGTTCATCTTTCTTTGTACGAATCTGAAAGTTATTCTCTTATGTTCAAATTTCAGGTGAAAATTTCTGTAACTCTTAAATCTTGATTTCCTATTCAGTATTATTCCACTTAGCTGCTCTCATACCAGTTGTTGCCTTTAGTCTGAATAAGTCCAGTTTCAACTTCCTTTGCTACCAGGTGTACCTATCAGCCTATATTCATGTAACATATCAATGATTGTATTAGATCCAGTGGTTCTTGATCCCTGCACAGAGTTCATATTCTTTTGAAATATCAGCTATTTCTCACTTCAAATTAGATACTAATCATTAGACTAACATGCAGTATGTCCCCCTGATAACAAGCAGATTAAAGTTTATGATTCCTGTTCTGTGTGCAAGGGTCATGCACTGTTCATTAATACAAATCTCTAAATCGGTCTTTAGTGCCAGTGTTTGTTCAGTAGTCATGAACATTTTCATAGGATCTCTGGACTCTGTGTAATGGAGTTTTTGATATTACCAATGAATGATGAATTGAACAATCATACTTTGTATTTTCTAGTGAAATTCAGTTATTATTTTCTTAGAGGTGTATTATTCCTCTGACTAATACAGTGAAATGTATATTCATTTCCATTAAATAAAAACTTAACAATATTTTCTTCATCAAGATCATATTTGAAACATTTTCATTCATTATATGAAGGGTTTTTTTGAAAAATTTGATTAAAAAATATGAACAGTATGGAGCCTGTGAGAAGTGTTTCTCATTGTATTATTGTTGGCAAACCACATTCAAAGCTATCTTTATTTATCTGATCTCAGAGTTAGAAACCTATTTTTAATTAATCTATCGAGATAATGAACCTGTTTCCTTCATTTAGGATGCAGGAAGAGTATAAAGCTTACTGAATATACTTATTATCAAACTCCCTGATGTTAATGTGTAGTTCATCACAACTGGATCCCTTAAAAGAAAACGACAATTTAATGGGAAATGTCTTTAAACTGGGATTTCTGAGTTTGCTTCACTCACTTTAGTAACATTTGAGTATAGGTGTATATGTGTGCCTGGAATCTACAGGTCTGGTAAAGTTGCAGTCTGACACCTGGGAAACTTTTCAATCACAGAGTATTCTGGGGAGGAAAGGACCCTCGAGGATAATTGAGTCCAGCTCTTAAGGGAATGGACCCTATAGGGATCGACACTGGCATCATTAGCACTGTGTTCAAAGAAATGGAGCTGTCACAACTCAGAGAAGAGGAAGGTTACAGATCATATGGATATGTGTGTTGCATATGCAATATGTACACTGGAAACAAGGAGTAGAAGGACCAGCCACCTCTATACAAAAACACAACCCAGCACTGGTATATAAAATCTCCTTAAGCACATCTAAATTCAGATCTAAATTCAGAGCAGAATCTTTACCATTCAGCCCACTTTTCAACACCATTAACACCGTACTGCGTATACAATATTTTGTCAGAAATCTAGAGTACAACTTATAGATCCCTCTGTAATCAGGAAACTGTATATTAAAAACAAGCAAATCCTGATTCTATTTTAACTGATCCAGACCCTGAACTTTCCCAGGTAATCATACTGCAGTTGCTCTAATGAATATTTAGTTTTATAATCTCTACTGAAATTCCATCTATCTTCTAGTCATTATGATAATTATGCTACAAACTGACATGTGAGTTATTCCAGCATGTTGGCTCATATTAACTAAACTACCCAAAGAGGAAAAATTTTTCTTGTGACATTGAAATTCAGTGTGAGTTTTCAGCTTAGATGTATATGTCTTGGTTAGCTTTAATTTAACTAATTTTACTTAGCAGTATTCATTAAGAAGATGCACAGAATAATTCAGCCACTTGCTTAGAGACCCTAGATGGGCTTTGGGCAGTAAGATCCATATTGCTGTGACTAGATTATGTAGACAATATGTGTGACTATATCTAGATTATCTAGATTATCTATAGCTGGGCTATCTAGATTTAACAAACAACAACAAAAAAAGCTGTCATTGTTCTGACTACATCAAATCACATTAAATGGCATCTCACATGTTACTTGCAATTAAAATTATATTTTTAGGCCATACTTCATTTTCTATTTCCTTTGCTCTGTTGTGTAGTATACTACTACTCTTTTCCTGGTAGAAAGGGCATCTGATCAACTTTATGTATTTGAGCCAATATGCTTGGCAGGAAGAAAACAAAAGGCCTCATGTTGTAATTTCTCTTTCAATGTCCTTCTTTTTGATAGCCATCCACTGAGACAGAAGTAGCAGATTTTGACAGATTTTGAATAGCATAAAGCAGCCTTATTAACTGCTGAACAAAGAGGGAAATGAAAAAAGTAAAGAAGAAAGAGGGGAACACTAAATTACCATGTTAATGCTTATGCATGACAAGGCATGAATTGCCTTGGTGTGTAAGAAGCTGATTTCAGAGTTTTCAAGTATGTGATACTTCAACTTCCGAAGTATTTTTGCAATGGATAGAGGTTGGGAATAGTCTTATGTGTTTACCATATAAAGTTCTGCAAATATTTCCTAGACTTTCTGGGTTCATTGTCAACTACATTGACTAAAGCAGTGCTACAGATAATATTGCAGAGAAGTTCTTTGCAGTCCTGAACAGTTTCACATAGGCCAACTTTTTTTTCTGATTTGTTTACAGGTATGGATTCCAAACTTGACTCCTCTGGTATATCAAGATCTCAAAATGCATTGCTATAGTCATTGTTATTTTGAAACATTATTTAATGCCTCTGGCAGATTGCTTCTAGTACTCTTTCATGGGATTTAAAGTAGTTTTTTGTGGCTTTAGATGCTGCGTTCATTTATTTTTACTCATTAGAAAACCTTCCAAGCTTTTGAGGCATTTTTTTCATTAGACAATAATAAATTTGACTTGAACATACACATACTAAAAGGCTTAGTTTGCAGAGTCTTGACTTTGCATACTTTGTCATCTAAACACTTAAGCTTCATTGGTAAAGGCTGTTAATGCCACAGCAATATTCAGTTCAGAAATTCATTTAACACTTCTTTCTTTGGGCATAGTTCAACAAAACATGAATTAATCTGAGATAATATAGCTCACAATAGCAGGTGAGAAATCCCTTATTATTTAGCAGTATCCAGAAAACAAGAAGGTGATGAATAAATGGGACAAAATGAGTCCTCTTCTTTCTGCCCATCCTTTTGTATTTCACAGAGTGTGCACATTACAGACAGAATGGTGCAGTGAAGGAGGACTGAGCTGGCATGGGTTACTATGACTTTATGCTTTCAGCCAGTACGTTTGATCATTCATTTGTGTAGCATTAGTTTTCTTGATGTCATTGTGCTTCTTGAAGATGTACTGTACTTCACCCTAATGTTTTTCAGGAGTTGCCTCTCAAGAGGGAAGCTTAATAAAGAATTTTATTTCTACTTGCATTAACTTTTTGTTGTTGTAGTTTTTTTGAGGCAGGGTTTTTTGGGGTGTTTGGTTTTTCTTTCCTTTTTTATTTTATATATTTTTTTTAACCAGATAAAAATTAAAAATGCTTATTTTCATTAATCTAAATACCTTAGAAAATATAATATAATTAAATATATTGAATTCAGTCACTTATATCAAGTCTAATAAAATAAACAAGAAGAATTATAGGTTTCAGAAACAGTTTTTCCTCATTGTATCTGGGCTAGGTTAAGTCCTCCTCACTTCCACAGTGTATTAGAAGTTACCACTTTCTCGGATGTGTTATTTAGTCAAAACCAATGCTGCCATTATCAGTAAGTTTAACAAAGAACAACTAGTTGCATTATTTAAACTTATCTGCCTCTCTTAAACAACAAAGCGATGACGTGCTTCACAAAGATATAACAAACTTTGGCAGATATTTGGATGATGGAACATATTTGGGCAGCCGAGATCCATGTGGTATAATCATATCAGAAAAGTATGGTTAAGCACAGCTGGTCAACATCATTAAGCCTGGCAGTCAAGTAATAAAAGGATGCAGCCTTGACCAGTATCTGTCTTTTTTTTTGTACAGGAAATAAGCATGTCTAGAGTGCTGTGACCAGTTACCAGCTTCTACCAACCAGCAGTGACAGTTTCCTCGAGGCCCAGCTTGACCACTGAGCATTTATTTAGTGAGTTCATTTGTTGCCTCTTACTAATAATTACAGTGGTTTTATATTGCAGCAGCCCTCTTGTTAGAGGTTAGAAATGAGACGAGTCATAGACTTCTTGTTTATCACAGCATGAAAAGGGTCCTGGTTTATTGTTCTTTACAGCTCAGCCATCCTGACTCCAATTATTCACTGACTCTGCCTGCAGCAAGCTCCTGCTGTAGGTTTCCCTTGCAGCCTCTGAGTGTTGGCTATTTCCTGCTAAACTCTGCAGTCTATTGCTAAGCAACAAGAGTCTGCATGTATTGGTTTGTAGACTGCAGGCTTTCACCTAGCTAGACAATGGCTGCAGGTTCTAACAACAAGCTATAATCGCAGCAATGATTATCTCTCCTCAGGATCCTTCTACTTCATCCACTCCCATTCATGATCCTGTCCTCACTAGCTAAACCACTCCCGTTTATCAGGCTTTTCTATATTGGATATAGCTGTGACCCATCAGGGGCGAGGCTGTATTGGGTAATTAGCATAGCTGTTACTTATCAGGGACAAGGTCATCTGTATTCCTTTCTCCTACAGTTTTATGGTGACTTCCAACAGTCTATTCCTACTTCCAGTTCTTGCTTTTCCTTATGCTGCCTCACTCAGGACTGCACGACATCCTCTTAGATAGATCACAAATTCCAGCTCTTCACAGACCTGCTGTCCTACATTTTAACCTGGATGCCAGCCTAGCATTTACAGTTTTAGGCTTGCCCTGCACCCACTTTTGACTATCTCCCTTGGGCAGTGTGTTGAGATTCACTCCACTGGCTGTAGCTCTCTGCCTCATCCCTTCACTGGTGTGCTCACTGGTCCTCATGATCCAAGCTGCTGCCATCTGATGCCTGCACACTATTAAACACTCCAAAACACTGAGGGAACTCACCTGTATGTGTTTTCCTCTACCATCTAAATTAACCAGTGAATTGCTCAAAATTGACACTTCATATGAGAGTTATACAGCTAAGATTTCTTATTAAATTTGGTGCTTTTCTGATTAAAACCCACATTCCTTGTTTGTTTTCTGGGATTCATGGGAAATTAGCACTTTTGTGCTAATATCTAAATATCCTTTCAATTTTCTCTTAGATTTTGCAGGATTTTAAATTAAATTATCAAGAAAACTTTTATTGGAGCAACTGAGATAAAGTCTTTATAGTATTTACATAACTTGTGAAATTGGACTCTTGTCAGCAGATTGCACAAGTGTTTTTATGAAATTACCCCATTTTTTTTGCAGGCCTTCACCTGGTTATTCCTATGATGGAGACTAAGGTAAACTAAAACATTGTGCTTTAAAAATTACAGCAAGTTTTGTTTTGTACAATATTTTAATCTCATGTTGGTGATCAATCACATTTGGTGATTATTCACCATGTATTTTCCTTTTCAATATTTTTAAAACTGCCCTATATGAAAACATGGTCCATAGATTTCCTGTTGTATTGCCTCCATTTCCCATTGTACTCAAAGGAAGAAACATTTATTCTGTTGGTTGTTTTCACATATTTAATGATGACACAACAAACTGGAAAACCTTCTGAAAAAGAAAGCCCATTGTGAATTGAATGCCTTCTCCACTTTCCTAATTTTTGGTGAGAAGTCAGCAGATTCAGGTGCCTGAATAAAGTGACTAATTTGAATTTCCTGCGGCCTAATTCTACATGCAAATTATGTAGTACTTGCATCTTGTTATTGACACTGCAGCTCTCTGATATGTCTATTGTTTGGGACAGCACAAGAAATAGTGGTGTATTCACATTTACTGCAGAGAAGAGAATGTGATTCTTCAACTTCACCTATGTAATGCTGTTTTGTCTGAAGAAATCAAGATATTGTACTTATGTCCATGGTCTCCTGTTTCGGTAGAATAGTATTTTCACATTTTTTTCTTTGTGGAGAAGTGGGAATTGTGCAGGATTTCCATGGCATATAAAAGTCTACTCCATTTTGATGGGTATTTATATCCTTTAAAAAATCTGTATCAAAAAGACTTTGAGTGATTAGATTTGTGACAAAGAATATATCTGAACCAGCCTCCCAGAATCCAGTTTGCTGATTTAACCATTTGATGATTTTACTCTCAAATGGGACTTCACAGGAATAATCTCAGATTCTAAAAATTCATATGTTATGTTTTACTACTACCTTTAGATTTAAATAGGTCACCACACCTGTGTGGAAAATCACATCCATTGTTTATTGAAAGAGAATTATTTTTTTCATTGTAATAGAATAATAACCAAGACAGTGGCTGGGTTTTCTTTCAGAGTGCAGGCCATATCCTTAGGGTTTTTATTCCTCTGTCAAAACAACCAATGCAATGACATGGTCTTTGACAATCTACCTGCCACTTACATAATTCCAAAGCACATATTTCTAAAATAAAATCATGTTACAGCCAGAGATGCCAGAAACAATTACCAGTGACTTCCACTGAGATCTGAACACATGTAGCTAAAGGGAACATTTGGGTTTAAGAACACACAGATTAAGGATATGTTACAGATCTGGTACTACCTCTGTTTTTTGAACTAGCTATAGTTGACGTTGGTGAGATTGCTGGAGGCTTACATTTCATTGATACTTTTAGAAAGGAGTTTCTGCAGATTGTGTAGAGCTGAAGTTGAATAACAAAATTAATCTGTAAATATAAGGGAAATTATTTTCAAAGTCTTAGATCTGATCATTTAATAGACTGAAATATATGGAAGTCATTTAGGTGCATTTTAATGAATTGAAACAAATTTTCACTGTTGTTTATTTCTTCTATATTCAGATAAGTTCTGATTGTCTTATTTTCTCATCATCACATTGCACAAATAGCATCCTGTTTAGTTGCTAATTATTCTTTGCAATTCTGTTTAGACAGTTTAATTATTTTATTCATAGATTTAATAACAACATATGATTCCTTGTATTTTCAAAGAACTTTAGAATTGGTGAACAGCACGGGATACATAGTGGGAGTAATAAAATCCTGATAGGTGGAAAAATCCAGTCAGGAAAGTGACTTGATTCTGAAAAATCAGGACTGTAGAATTATTCTTTTATAACTTTGTTTTTGGGCCATTAGACCAAATCCTATCTTCCTTATTTTGCTTAATGAGGATTTACTTTAGTTAACAAGTAGTCTAGAAGCTCCTTTCAAAAGACAAAGATGAGAATAACATATTCATTTCATATTTTAACAATAGATACAAATGAAAAAGGACCAGATCCAAAAAGTATTTTACGCAATTAGAAACTTTTTTTTTCATGAATCTGATTGAGTTGGGAATTAAACTCTTAATGCAATTTTGATCACTTTTTATGGTGCTGTAAGTGAAATGCTTTTAGAAAAGTACATTTTGTACAGGATGTTTTGACCTATTTTTAAATTCTCACCTCCAAGAATTTCAGTGAATGCATAACTTTTTAATATTGAACATTTCTAGATTATTGCCAGTAATGAGTAGACAGGCATAAATGTAAATATATTGTTCTCTCTATTAATCATAGAGAAATTAGCTTTGCTCCAAAAGAGAAAATACAGTTAGAATTTATTACAATATTTTTGGACAAAATATTTTCCAGAGAAAAGTCCTTCTTAAGAAAATCCCACAAAACCTCAAACCACAGCCTAATTTACTATCTTTTATATATTTGTGAGCTACTGTATTTGAATCCATTTCAGACAACCGCATTGCATTTTAAGCTGTCAAATTATTTGAAAAACATATCATTGCAAGTATACATGGGTTTTGTAAACTCTTCTGTACAATATGCAGAAAGATGTTCCTTCAATAGAACCCACAGTTCAGAAGAGAGGAGTTCTCTAGTTCACAACTATTTTATACTCCATGCTGCTTATAATCATTTAATATATTATCAATCTGTGGCTGTGAATGCCAGTTGTCAGCCCACAGACATCTGTAGAACCCAGATTCATCTTCCTCCAAGTAAACCACAACACCAAATACTGTGAAGAGATAGATATTCAGAGCTTATAAAAACTTCCTCTTCTGGTGGAAGCATCATCACCAGATGCAATTCCCACCCCTCCTTCCTGGAGAGCAGTTCAGCTTCATCTATAGAACTAAATACCAAATGAATTTTCTTTGTTCCCAGTTCTAACTGGATGTATGAAAATGCTTGCTATGGAGAAAATGGGAATAATAAACTGTTTTCCCATTCTGGATCAATTACTAACTATATTTACAAGGCAAATTTAACAACCCACTCAAGATGTAAACTGTTAAAGTAACCTCCATGTGGCACACAGTTTTCTCAACTGCCCACCACCTCAGCAGCCTAGAAATTATTTAGATACCACCAGTGAAAACATCACATGAAGGGTTCAAAAGGAATTCCAATTGTAATTCCCTCCTTTTTTTCTTTTTTAAACTCTCTTCTATTATTAGATAAGTCCTTACAAAGACATGGATTTTTTTTTTTCTTATTTTTTGGTGGAAATACACCTCACAGTTCTTATTTTGGTATGTATAGATACTGCCAGACATCTGTTGCTGAATTTTCATGTGCTAAAAAAACCTTCTGCATTTCTCAGAATTTTATGAATTTTGGTGACAAATGTAAAGAGATAAAAAATTAAATGAAAAGCAGCTTCTGACAGCTTTCACAGCTTTTCCAAGTTACAGAGGTGTATTCATGAGATCTAAGAGAAAAGTTGTAAACTCATAAAGCTGGATGCTTTTGTCTTGATATTTCACAGGATGTGTTCTGCGATGGGTCAGAAATCTGGTTTTGTTAGTCAGTTCTGTAGATTTTTTTTTGTTTGTTTGCTATAAAATCTCAGATTTAGGAAGGGATTCATGGAATCACAGTTACATACTATCTTTTCCAGAATTTATAGAAGGTGAGGAACACTTGTGTTGCCTGATCCAGGAAGTTGTTTCCCACCTAGGCACAGTTTGCTTCCTTCATCATTCCTGTCAGGTGTGCTGACCCCCTTGCTGGTCCCAGCTCCATCTTAAACATCCTTGTAGAGTCCAGACTTTTGCTGTATGGCAGCGAGGCACATCATCAGTTGTATAACGCAAGTAAAACATACAAACTCACTGTTGTGAACTTTAGAAGGAGGTAATAATTTAGCTTTTTTTTCCTCAATGATTCTTTCCATTCTAATTGTCCCTCTATCTACCAAAGAAGAACATCTGGCAACCCTGCCTAAAGAATAAAAATATGTTTAGGTATGGAGTTTTGCTCTTCACATCTATATGAAAGGGACTATAAAACCCCATTTTCTATGGGTCTTAGATTCCCTTGAGGATTGACTGGAGATCTTTAAGAACCAGATTTTAAATATGTGTTTACCAGGGTTATGTGTAGCCCAGGATGTGGATGGGAATTAATATTTTCCGGTTGATGGGAATATGCATGAAATCCACTGGAGCTAATGATGTTTCCTCTTAAATAATAAATATAAGTACCATTCTTTAGTCTCCCAAAAGTGTCAACACATATTATAAAACAAGGAACTTAAGTGCATTTGTAAGGACAGAACAAGTCTGATATTTTAAGGATTTATAATTATGTTTTGTTTACTTAGGAGGGTTTGGTCTGTTGGAGTCAGAAGCCTTGTGCTGGAGTCACCCTGCAACTGATAAAATTTCTCTCTCTCTCTTTCTCTCTCTCTCAGAGATAAGATAATAAAAAGACAGATCATCTTTGTGAGACGAGGGTTTAGCACTAGCAGCAGGCAGACCAGATGCAGGTGCTCCAACTTCTGTGATCATTTGGGGAATGTTACTGTGCTACTTCTAAGGTTAAGGCTGCTTCATTCTGCAAGGTGACAGCATTAGCAAGTTACTGACACAAAAGCACACACGTGTGACAAAACCTGCTGGAATGGTGCTATTGGCACAAAGCTCACAGGCAGAACTAAGATATGAGGTGCAATAAAATTCTTCGTGGCATGTTTGTAGGTGGTCTGATGTAACAATTATGTTTAAGTGACCCAGTGCTCCCTTAGTTCAAATTTTCAAATTGTTGCTTTTCTCATACTCATATTTTTGTCAATATAGTTGTGTGCATTCAGGTAACAGTCAGCCTTCAGAGTCTATTTTGTGAGAGGTTCAAGATTCCAAACTCACCTCCTGAACTAAGAATTGTCTGTACCCATACTGTGAGGATGAACAGCATGTTGGCATAAGTGCACTAAATACAGAGAAAAATTATTATGGTCATTAACATACTTTCTGGATTATTCTTCAGAGAGCTGAAATTAATTGCTCTTCTGTCATACCACTCCTTGAAAAAACCCACAACAGTTACTGGGTTATATGATTAAAATTTTTAACTGATTATGTCTTTGTAATTTTTTCCATCGTATAACTCATTTGATGTCAATACTTTAATAAGGGAAAAAACTCTGCTATTATATCAAGCTTAATTATATGCCTTCTACAGGGATGAAAGCAAAAAAGACTGCAGTAATGAAATAATAAAAACCCCACATATCATCCTTCTGTAAAAGAGGAAGTAGCACTAGTACATAGTTTAAGAAGCATCTCTCCTTACTTAGGAGAGATTTGCAGAGATTTAATAGCAGTGGGGAAATAAGGATTAAGTTAAGACTGTGGGTACAATAAAAAATTTTCAAAAGCCTATCAATTGTTGCTTAAAGCTGGGGAGAAAGCGTGAACAAATGAGTTGAGGGGGAAAAAAGTGTTTTCCAGGATTTGCAACTTGAAAATTTGTCACACAATATTGATTACTTCCAAAGAAAAGTCTAGAATGTAACCTCATTTTACCCTTTAGTCACTGCATTTGGAAAATGACTTTTGTATGAGTCTATCTCACAATTTTTTTGCGTTTACCAAAACCTAACTAGGAAAGGTTCTTGATTTTTTAGATCTTGAAAATGTATAATATTTTCCAGATCCCAGATGCCTGGTATCTCCATGAAGTATATCAATGTATTAATAAGATATAGCCATACAGAACCTTCACCAAAATGTGTGACAGTTACCCATCACCTGAGAACTGCCCAAAGACATGTTCTACCACAAGACTATAAGCCACTTTCTACAGCTTCAGCTTGTTAGTGTAAATTCAAAATTAATTAGGTCAATACTTTAGTATACAATTTGCCTCTAAATTAACCTGAATGCAATGTTAACCTTTTCCATTCTAGGATAAAGCACCTTGAAATAGTTAAATTATCTTAAAATTTTCAGTGTTAAAATGTGTGTCATATTTGTACAGTGTTTTGCATAGTGAGGTGTTTTTCCATTCATGTGACTATTTTTTTTCCGTCCAAAAGCAAATATAAAATGTACCATTTAATCATTTGATATCAGAGTACTTTGTAAGTGATGCTTTAGAATGTCTTTAGAAGTAATGAACTGGACTTTGTCTTCTCAGCAATTAATTATAACTTTTGCTCCATATTTCATATGTGTCTGTTCTCTGAGTATAGTACTGTGATATTTTTTTATCCCAACTTACTTTGCCTCACACAGAAATTAAAAGAATGAACCACAAACATGTCAATGGCACTGTATTCTCAGCTTAATGAATTATATAAAATTTTCAATACTATCCTAAGCAGAAGTGGTTTGAAACCCAGTAGGAATATATTCTAGGCACATGGTTTACTATTATCTTTTTACCATTTGGAGATGCTTGATTCTGTACGAGTCTAGTATTATGCACCAATCAACAAAGTCTAGATATCTGCAAAGGCAACTCTCATGGAAATGGTTTGCCAAAGACCACTGTAATTTCTTAGAAAAGTAGAGGTTTTGAGAATAAAAAGAAGATGCAAGGAGAATTCAAAGAACTAACCACTGTATGCAAATTCAGACATTCACTGTGAATGAAAATCTATGAAGCACTGTAAAGCCAGTAAATAATTTCATACTAGCCCAGGAGACTTGGTGAGAGTGTCCTGGTGTTTTAACAGCATCTTTCTTCTCCCTGTAACATGTTCTATAACATTAGGAAATCTGTCTGTGTCTTGCATTTCAGTACAGAGTAAAAAGATGTTTTCATTTTCTAAAATCAGGAGCTTTGCTTTTATGAGCTTCTGCTATGTCCTCTATTTATGGATTGATGCTTTCATCCAGCTTCAGGAAGTTATTAAGAATCATGATGTGTTTAACCCAAAACAAAACAAAACAAAACAAAGCCATTAGCCACTGATACAAGCTATGGAGCTACAACGTGACTGTGGGTACTTTTATGATCATTTTGCTCTACTTTGCTCTGTGCTCCAGAACTTCTGTCACAGATTCAGCCTCTCTGCTGTCACTAAGCAATTCCATTTCATTCGATAGAGCAGCCTTATACCCATCTCATCATTGTAACCTCTGGCCATTTTCCAGTAGTGACTAAAACAAAATGATGTTTGTCTGTGGTGTGTTGTTTGTTTCCATTCTTATTCTTTGGAGGGGGAGGGGGTGGGTACAAAATAAGTATTTGATCTCTATTTGTGTATATAAATCACTTTAATTGTATATTATAAGACATACTGTTTATTTACTGGTTTTTGGATGCCTGACTGAAGCTGTAAAACTTTTTTGACCTTGGCATTTACAACTCGCTATATTGCTTTTTCCAAGGGAAAACAGTCCTGCTTTGACACATTTTTAAATGACCTGCAATTTTTTCCTAGCTTCTGTTCTGTGCAATGGTGACAATCTTGCTCCATTAATTACTCAGAGTAACTCTGCTAAAAACAGACCTCAAAAAGATGTTACGGAGAAACAGGTCAAAGCAGAAGGCTTTGACCAGTTTTATAGTGGATGCAGAAAACTATCCCTACTCAAACTTGTTGTCAGCAGTTCTGAAATTACAGGCATATACTTTTAAAAGTACACTTGAACTTATGCATATTGTTGCTGATATTCTGCTTGTTTCCCTGAGAATGGTGGTTTTATGAAAACCTGAGGAGTTTTGCAATAACTTAGGCCAGTACAGAACACATTCAAAATGCAGTATGTGACAAGGCTTTCAAGAAGAGTTCATTGTACTTTAGAAAAATGTTGTTAATATTGCCTCTGCCCACATACAATTCACTTCTGAAAGAAGATTAGAAACATTGTGGAAAATTACAAGGAGATGGTGTGAATTTGTTTCAGTTAGGCAGTTCTAGTCTTTACTTTGAGGACAAAAGTCCAGGGACCTTCTGTCTCTTAAAGTATGTTTATTGCAATTAAATAGAGGGAGAAACTTCAAGACATGGAGGTGTCACTCTGATTTCAAGTATCAGTCACAATTCACTACGGGTCCTCCTCAATTACCAGAGCAAGGGTGGCCATAAACTCAGCTGAGATCTCACTGTGCTGCTCAGAAAACACAGTGAAGGTTGAGTTCATGTCTCATTTTTGTAAGTCAGTGGGAACAGTTAAGCTGACATACTTGTAAAGTATAAAAACTCTGTATAGTGAAAAAATGTTTTTTAGTATTCAGTTGATACGAGGAATAGAGTGCCTCATTCTGTCTCAGATGTGAAGTTAGCAAATCAAAAATAACTAAAACCAAGTATGACATCCCATCTCCTGCTATGCTTTGTAAAGTCCCCAAAAGCAAGATCTTGAGAAATATGAAGGTGAATTTTCAAGAGAGCTCTTTGACCTTCTTTTCCAGGACCATAAGTGGTATATTCAAACTAGTTGCATAATTTTAGCTTGGTTTGAACATTTCGTGTGCTTTCCCATTTTAGTTATCATGGTGTCCTGAAAAAAATGTAGAGCAATGTAGTTTTAGGCTAGAGGGTTTGGGGGTTTTGAAAGTGATTCAGGGGTCAGAACTGTTGCTCGGAGAGGCCGAGTCAAGAGGAAAGTAATCTTTGGCTTGGGCTTTTTGTTTCTCTTTGGTATTCCTAGAATCTTCACAGAGGTCAACTAGAACAAAGCACAGGATCCAGTCATGAAGAACATTTTGGTCTCTTTTGTCCCAAGACTTTTTAAGTTGTAACAAAATTATACCCATTTCTTTATGTTGCTAAGCTTGTTCAGGTAACTGCATAGTCGGGGGAGAGGGGAAGATCTATACCCAATTGTTGGTGCTTTTTTTTGGCAGAGGTAAGAAAACATAGGGTCAGGAGCACTGGGAAAGACTTCAGCAAAACAAAGTACTTCCAGAAGTGAATATCTTCCCATATCTATATATGCAAAGAATTTTCAACAGTTTAGTACTCTCTGCTCCTGAAGAAGAACAGTGGGCAATGCCTCCAACTTCCCAGATGTGGTCACATCTGGATGGTACCAACCTCTTGTGACAGCCAAAGTCATATAAAGGCTCTTTGCTAATATTTACCTACCCCTTTGATCTTCAAAAAGCAGAGGATTCTCAGTTAAGATTTAGCAGCTTTTTTCTTGAAAAGATCTTTAAAGGGTTCACTTTTTCTTACAGTTCACCGGCTAAGTAGAGAGAAAATTTGCCATGGGATGTTGAAGTCACAGCCTCAGATCATCCAGAAGAGAGTTCATGAAATATGTCAGGAGTTTTTGGTGAGATATAGAAGCAATGTTTTCTGTCTGCTTACAACGTATTAGTTGACAGAAATTCCTATAAAATTGTGAAGATAGTTGAAGGTATAGATCTATAATCAATTATTCCTTGAAAAACTAGATTATCATTCAAATGAGAATTCCATCTCACAACTCATTCTTGCCCTGAGCCACATGGGAAGGATCTGCTGACCCTGAGCCTCTCTACTTTTGAGATGTGTGCTGTGTTTCTGGGGGAGCTCTAGTGGGCTCAGCTGGCACACTGTGTGACCAGAGCAGGAGTAAGGTGCCTGGATTAAGCACAGGGGATCTCTGGAAAACCCTGGCAGCACTGACTGAACAGGTGCACCAGGAGATTTTAAGATTCTAATTTGGCCAAATCTGGCAAACCCTGGCAGCACTGACTGAACAGGTGCACCAGGAGATTTTAAGACTCTAATTTGGCCAAAGCTGACTTTCAAATTGGGAAGAGATGTGTATCTCCAACAGCAAGTCTTTACTACTATTGCCAAAATGCTGTTATAAAGTATAAATGGCCCAGAATGCATCAAATACCTGAGAATTTGTTTTGGTGAAGCTACTGTCTACTCTTATTCTTTGAAGTACTTGAACCTCTGCTGAAATTTAACGCCATCTCCCTAGAAGAAAAAGAAAAGTCTGAAGTATGGAACAAGTATGGAAAATTTCAGCGTGAATAGTTGACCTAAAGCAAAGTCATAAGCTGCTGAAAACTGGGATTTATTAATGTATTAAGCAGTCTCAAATACAGATTTCTTACACTATCCAGTGCCAGGGAAAGACACTTTCATTTACTTTTAGTTGCTAATTAATGATACAGATTTTTTATTAGAATTTCCTGCTGAGGTAGCAGTACAACACTTTATTATACAACCTGTGCTTCAAACTAATAAATACAATTTTTAATCTAATGTTGACTGTTTGATAGCAAAATATCACAGCATTACTATTCTTGACAGGTGGCAACCAATGGGCAGAAGTATTAGTTGCTTCACAAGGTTCCCCACTTAACTTGTTTATAGAAGTTTCTTCGACCTCACTGCAGAAAAGTCAGCTAACTTAGCTTCTGACAGCAAATGGAAATTGGAGCATCTTCCAGAATTTGTCAGTAAGTTTGTAAAAAGACTTTTATAAAAAAAGGTTTGTTCTGAAATTTGTTTAGTAGTAAGACTAGGAAGCCTGCAGTTAGATGTTTTGCAGTAGGAAAGGAATGACTGCTTGACAGGTTTAAAAAGTCACGCTTGACAGAATAGTTAAAGCTGTTTTATAGTAAGACTTAAATGTTCAGCTTTATTGGATGACAGACTGAAGAACAGAAAGACTATCAAAATAAACCTTTTTAAAATATATACTCTTTTTTCCCCTCGTACTTAATAATCCAAGGTCAAACATATTTTAATCATGAACCCTCTGAACTTTTCTGCTTGGTCAGGGAAAATAGAACAAATTTAATGTTCTTTTCAATGCATTTGTCAGTCTACACACTGAAAGTGCATTACATAGCTGTGTGAGCAAAGGCAAAGCTTTTTCTTGATTATCTAGGGATATTGTTATCTTTGGACAAAAGCTTTTGAATGGGAATTTTAGACTTTGTAAAATAATCAGAGTTGTGACTTTCAATAATATCTCAAAGCTTTCTCTCACTTTTACATTTATTACAAAATTTGGGGACAGCTTAAAATTATCTCAGATTCTGTTGCTTTTTTTGTTTGATGTTTCTCCATATTCAGTAACATAGTAAAGCACATTTTCACCCACTTTTGTCAACGTCCGATTCTTTATATGAGTTCTTTTTTTAATGATATGTTAATGGAGAGCTCAGTCTTGATCAGCTTGACAAACAGGTCACGTTGCACAATTTTCTTTCAAAAGGTAGTGTTGTTGAGGATGAAGTTATAACATTAAACTCTGTTTACTGGCGGTGACAGGATATTCCTCAGGAAATTTTCATTCTTTAAAGCTTTTGCTGTAGTACTCCCATATCAATCAATAAATATGGCAGGTTCCTTGAATTGTAGCTGAGGGGTTCAAAATAAATGTTTCTTTTTCCAGTATATTTTAGTACCTCTCATATTGATATTGATATTAATTTTAGTATGATTATTATATCTCAAATCTATTTTCTTGTTTGCCCTTCAGTACCAATCACTAATTCACACTGAGGGGAAAAATTTGCTATGAGGTTATATTTGGAAAAATAAATTTTCATCTCCGCTTTTTCCCAGCTATATGAGAATGCTTTTGTCAGTGATGATATTTCTGCCTTACTGTTTATTTCTATATATTGATTACAATGCACCATTTACATATTTAAGACTATTGATTGTACATAAAAAGGTCATTCATTTGATGTTAAAATCCTCCTTAAAATGAAGAGAGAAAAGAGATTATTTTTTGAACTTGTAAAACAATTTTAAAAATGCAATCTTTCACATCCATCTCCCAGGTTGCTCCTAAGGTTTGTTATAAAAACCTCTGAGACTTCATTTTTTTTTTTCCCTTTAATTTCACCAGTCACATGGCAGTAGGGGAGAAATATTCCCCTTTGCAACTCCCATTATTCTTCATTTATGCTGCAACTAGACTGCTAGTCCAGGAAATAGCTGAACACATCCTTTTTTCCTGTTGAGCTCAAAATATCTTCACGTTCTCTCTTAAATGTAGGTCAGATTTGTATACATTTATATATTGAAATATATATAACCCTTAGAATGCATTGTATCACAAAACTGTATGACTGTTTGATACAATGAAATAATTAGAACAAAACCTTTACATGAGGAGTAACTTTGTGATATAGAAAAAAAGAAATTAAAATGGTGTTAAGGGTTTATTTCACTGGTCTGTATACAGTGCTTGAAATCCCAGAAGATTCCACTGAGTTCACCATACTTTCAGAATAAACTCATTCCAGACATAATTATGGACTGAGTCCATAGGTCTTCCCTTCAGCTGGATTTATAATTAGCTGTTAGTCCTCCTACAGCCTAAGAGAAATGACCTTTTTAAAGTCAAGATATCCTTTCCCATGATAGCACCAGAGTTATGACAGTAAAAAATGACATCCATTTGTTTATTGGACTTGCAGTCAATTAGGGATTTGCCTCATAATATGGTAAGATTATTTTTTAAAGTCAAATTATTCAAGATTTAGAGAGTACTTTTGTGAGAATATTACCACCCATGAGAGAAAGTATAGTCCACATCACATCTGCTATCCCAGGCAGATATTCATCCTGCTATGTTTTTTTTTTCATGACTCTGCAAATGTTTCACCTAAAGATCTAAAGGAACTGTATCACTGGAGAAAAAAAGGATTATCTGCATCAGAAAAACAATACTAATTTGTCAGTGATTTTGCTGACATATCAAGTATTTTAAGGAATTCTCTGGTAACATTCTCCAGCATCTTTGCTGATTGTCAGTGGTAATTCCACAGGAATGGAGATTAAAACCATAAATGAGGGCCTGGCCTACCTTGAACTCCATTATGGAAATGATTATGTTATAAAAATATTTTCTGTTCATGGGCTTGGATAAGCAAGGCACTCAGGAATCCAACAAACCTCAGCCTGGCCTGTAGCCTAATGCTTTTAAATGGTAAAAGCTAGGCATAAGCCTAAATGTCCCACTGAATAAGTGTCAGAAGAATGACAATCTCCATTTTTAAATTTTTTTGAAACACATTGATTTTTTTTTTCCAGTGTGATATTTTTGTTTCTGAAATTGCAGACAAAAGCAAAAGCAACAACTAGGAGGATGAGGTGATACAGGATGCAATTTTCCTTGTACTTAGAGAATTAGTTTTTGAGATTTTCTCAAAGGTCTGAGGTATTTCAGAAGTAAATCTGTCTGAAATTCTATCTATTTTTTACTTTTGCTTTCTTTTTTTTTTGGTAAATTTAAGTGGTCAAACCCTGTTAAATAGCATTCAAAAGAATCAGTTTTTATAAATCCTCCTATGAAGTTGTATCCAAAATACAAAAAAGAAAGGTACAATTGCTATACTTTTGTAAAGAAAAGAAAACAAAAAGAAGAAGTCAAAAGGCATGCAGAACATTGCTTAACATAATAGTAAAGTATTTAATAAGAATTCTTTGTATTGGTGCAAAATAAATTATCTCTATTAGCTTCGTAAGAGTGGATAGATGGTGAACAATACTTTTGTCAAGAAATGAAATGTTTTTCCAGTGGCTGCACAAACAGAATAAACCAGAAAAAGAACATTATTTTATATAAACGATCAATCTCTTCAGGGTCCTTGAGGCACATTTCATAACAGATTTCTGCAAGGCTACACCACTGAGTCTGTGATGCATGTAATAGAATCGGAGAGCTCCAATACAATTCCAGACTGGGAGGATCCCTGTTTATCTCCAAGCTCACATTTCTAACATCAGGTCTAGATTTAATGGCTTTGGTAACTTTCAAAAGACCAATAAGCTGATCTCTGAAAATAGGTTTTACCTGTAGCTCTATCTGGTAGCTAATATAGATGGTATTTTACTTAGGAAACAGGGAAATGACAAGGCTCTGTTACATGAATAGCTTCTTCACATATAAGCAGATTTGACTATTCCTGCTGCAATTTTTCTCGCAGCTTCAAATGCAGGAGAGTTCATGCTCTATATGGAAACACTGAATTGCTTTCAGTTGCCTTGAGCTGTGATAAAGCTCTTTCTGGACACCTCAGTGGAAGCTAAGCAGCGCTCTGCAGCTCCACATATCAGTGTAGGAAGACATAAAATGTTTTTCTAAGCAGAGAGTTCAGCTCCACTCCAATGCTCCTTCTTACCCCTTCCCACACAGACAACTTCTGTATTCACAGAAATTTCATAGTACATGTACATAGATGCTCACAATCATAAAAGATTAAATCCTCTATAAAGGGAAACCTTATTTTCATCTAGCTGCTGCCCAGTATACTGAGAGAAATGAATACTTTCTGGAAATTAATAATTCTTCCCTTTTTTTCTGAAAACAACTTTTTAAAACTAAACCTTGGAGTGTAAGTATTGCAAATATTCAAACATACTTGAATTGTACAACCTACATAATAATGTGAAAAATAAAAGAGAGTGTTGTTCTGACCTGCCTGCGTTCACAGCACATTTTTAAGTTTGTGGAAAAGAAATCACATGGATAGATTCTTGGTAAAGAACAGACAGAAAAAATTATCAACTCTCAAAAGAAAGAACACCAACTTGTATTGCTAATAAAATAGCAATTTTCATCACTGAAAATTCCTGCCATTTGACTGATTTGGAAAAGGTGCAAAGCATCAGTATTAATTAAAAACAATTAAAATTTCACAACTAAAAATATCCACTTTTATACTAGCTATTTTAAATTTAATTAAAAAAATGTTATTTTTCTACACCTGCTTGAAAACAAATTTGAGTTTTCAGAACAAATTACAGAATTGATTTTACTATTTGCTTCATGTTCTCACACCTTTTTTGATTCTGGAAAGCCAGTGAGGAAACGGAGTGCAATAAAAATAGATTCAGGGATTCTATTTCAGATCTGTATCCAAAGCCAATATTTTTGCTAGAGATCATTTGAGAAAAGTCTGTTTGAAATGTAAAACTACTCATGAACCTTGGACATTTACACCAGTTAATTTATTCACCTGCACTTCCAAGACAAATGATACAAATGGAATTTACTCTTATCAACACACTGTAATTAATGGCAGAGCTCAACTTTTTGCTCCAAACCTTGCCAGGCAATGTAGCTCATATAGCAGGATAGAGCAGGATAAAAGTTCACTTAATTTTGCTGATAATTGTGCACCGGAGTGTGTGACACATCTGAGGGAAAATTCCAGAGCAATGAAGTAAGAGCTGATGTCAAAGGCTGATGATAGATAAAATGATAAATATATACATCTGGAATGTGTGTGTGTGTGTATATATATATATATATATATATATATATTGCTGGGGGAATATTATGTACAAGACTGAGCAGAGAAATCACTACTATATAACTCCATTTTAAGATCAGTGCTCAAAAACAAAAAAAAATATGTATTTAAAAACTTTGTCTGGGCTCCCTATCACAATCTGTGCAAGGACTTTCTCCCAAACCAGAAGAAGAGGAACAACTTGTAGGAAAACTTTGACTGTTAGGAGCATAATTTATAACTCTTTTAAGGATGATCACTAATAATCCAATTTAACAACTGTAAAAATGTTCATCTAAGAAGACCCTGAACTTACTGATCTTCAGCAGTAAAATATCAAAATACCCCATAGAAAGATAACGAGAATAGAATAGAATAGAATAGAATAGAATAGAATAGAGTAGAATATTTTGGATGGAAGGCACATACTATGAAGGAACATACTTGTCCTGCTGCCTGACCAGTTAAGGGCTGACCAAAGACCAATGTTAAAGGCATTGTCCAAATGTCTTAACACAGGCTTGGAGCATCAACTTCCTCTCTAGGAAGCCTGTTCCAGTGGTTAGCCACACTCTTGGTAAAGAAATGCTTCCCAAATGTTCAAATTTAACCCTCCCCTGGCACCACTTTGAACAACTGTTGCTCTGGAGTACTCTTTCACCTACTTCAGTGAAAGGCGCCTGCTGGCATCCATCATCTTAAGGCACTCCCTGACTAAGGACAACTTTGTAAGAGATAGGAGCAACTTTATGTGCAGAGGTTAAGATTCATCTCACCTGTTTTTGGCTGACTAATCAAAGTTAGTCAAGCTTCTAGACCAAGCTAGCTGTTTAGGCTCCTTTGTCAGTATTAGGGAGTGACAGCCACCTCCAGTGAATGAATCATCCCACCTACTCGGATGAATACCTCATCTGGTATTAGGTGACTAGGATATCAAGGTGATTAACTTTCCTTTAGACAACTCACTGTCAGACAGCTTCAGCTGGTCACTCCTACTCAAAGTAACGCCAAGATTTCATTTGTTTTGACTGCAATAGAAGATGAGTTTACATGGAAATTAGGCAAAAATCACACATTTGGGAAAGCCCAAAGACAGATGTTACAAGGAAACAGGAAGGTTCCCTCTTTGCCACCTGTTTGGGTGATCATACTCATTTGGGGATCCTACTGCCAATATTGTGGCCAGCTCCCCTGTCCTTGCTGTCTCATTCTCATCCTTCCAGAAGGATCAGATACCTCAAACAGGGAAAACTTATTTTAGGAGCAGCTTTTCCAGACTGTGAACAAAAGACAGCTGGTAAATTTTACAATGTGAGCCACCCAATGATCAATGGAATTTCCTCAGTACTCCCTGGCTGCTTCCTCACCAATTTCATTGTCTATGTGCCTCACCTTACTTTCCAGGCTTCTATGCCTTATTGTGTTGTTTAAACCCAATCCAAACATATTAAATTATTAGATTTAGCTTGTCCTCAATAAAGTTTCATTTTATTGGCAGGAAATAGTTGTTTTCAATTCATAGTTTTGAATATAATTAATTCACTACGGACTAGAACTCAACCAGTATTTAGTACTCTTACACACTGCACAGTTACATTAAACTGTATGTCTTTCCTTTAAGTATCTGAGTCTGCCCTGTAAATTCAGTCAAAAAGAAAAGATTTTTTCTTAAATCTGTACAGAACCTGGAATTTTTTAAGACATTTTTTGAAAGATCTTTTGATACCTAGAATTTGAAGCTTCCTTTAGACATTTCCTTCCTTCCCACAGCTTTCAGGCTTGTCATTACGTGGAAGGGATTGCTGTACAAGTTATTCTCTGTGAAGATGGTCTTTGTATGCTCTGGGTCATAGCTTCTGCATTCAGCAGCTTTGCCCAGAAGCTTTTACTAAAGGAGTGGAAGATAGAATGGAAAAGAAGGCCATATACCAAAAGAAAAAGTTGTATTGATGTTTTCCCTTCTTTTCCACTTTTACATTCTCTGGATGTTTATTATCTTTCAGATTATAGGCTGTGTTGGTGAGGGATTGTGTACTCCTCCCTGATTTTATTGTACATAGTACTGTCTCTGAGCAAAACTACACTTATAAAATGTACAATGCTTTTGTGTTCAGTAAGACCTGAATAAACAACATTTACTTTGTGGCCAGGTATACAGATGCCTGATGACGAAGAAATAAACCTTTTTCTTTTTCCTGAAGTTGAGAGCTAGACAAGTCTTTCTTTTCCTTTCTTTCTGTCAGCAGTAGACCTTGATGACTAAATACATCATTCTATAATAACCAAGAAATGAACCATGCTGCAGGTTTCTCCAAGGAGATGAGTCCTCATATCTTACAAGAGGATCTGTCCTGGAGGTTGGCATGACCTCAGTCGAAGCTGAATTAATGGTATTGACCTTTCCATCATTTTCTGAATACTACAGACATCAACACTAGTTTTGATAAGGTTTAGTGAAATGCGAGAGATTTGCAGCCCAAAACATCTGAAATAAACCCCAGCTTACAGATTCAGAAGTGATCATAAGACAAGTTGTGCTCTGGATGAACAGTCTCAGACAAGATTTAGGCTACAGTAAAATCTGAACTGGTAGCACTTTCTATCATTTGTTCTTCCAAGTATTTGGAAGGGGAGAAACAAGTTCCCAACTCTTAACTATGAAGCAGAGAAAAAAATCCAACCAGTTTTAAAGAATACCATCCTGAAATCCAATGGGGAAAAAGTTCAGTTATTATTTTGTTCTTTTTATTATTAATCTCTTTGAAAATAAAAAAGCAAAGATAAACATTCTGAGTTATTTCTGTGGCTAAAATTGACCCCCAAAGGTTTTATCAAAAGCTGTGCCATGCCTGTCTTCCTAGCAGAGGCCACAAGAAAATGAAAACAAAGTCAGAAAGTCATTCTCTCTTTTGTCTAAACTCTGTTAAGAATGATCTTTGTGCCTTTCTGTCTCACAATTGCAAATATGAAGATGCAGACATGCCTATCCCTACTGTTAGGTAACTGGAGTTGTGCCACCAGTTAAATATCATATTTTCCACTGATATAAATTTAGAAAATTAATTTGTAACTTTCTGTGTTGGAAAGCTTTGGATGGCATTAGTTGGAATTACATGACAGAAAATCATATGTTAAAATACAGGCTGTGCCAGATTAACAGCTGTAATAATGACTCTACTTTTTTCAGTATAAGAACTGTTCAATCACTGCTAGTGGTTGGATTTCTCCTGACTGCTAGAGGAATTAGACCAGATCCATCAGCAAAATAAAATTCTACAACAGGAAGGCCACAGCAATGAAAACCTCTTGGTTTGAGAACTTGAGAAGTAGGAATCTGTTAAAATATCTGAATATATTTTAATATTAGATTAGGCTTGTATTGATCTACTCAAGGATAAACATTTCTAAAAAACATCTGCTTATTGATCTGTCCAACATGATGTCATTGGCTATTTTACCCTCTGAAAATTCCTGCATACAGAATGTGGATGGAACATTAGAAACTCTGAGCAATTCTTGTTCAGATGAGGTGAACTGCATGCAGAAATATAAGTAGGTCCGGGAGGAATAAAAGTACTATTACGTGGTACTTTAAAACTGTCCAGATTGCTCTTCTGCTGTCTTGAAATGAGAGGTCTGGTATGTCTCTTCGAGGGTCTGCAAGGAGTCAGTGGAAAATGAACAAACCCCCAACATACCCTCCCTCCCAAATATGAAGCTCAAAAACCCCCAAAATACTTTGTGTATGTGTAACAGCTAAAATTCTTATTTAGGGGCTCATTCCAGTACTCTGTGCAGCTCTGTGGTGCCTGGATTCTGACAGCATGAGCATGGTGGTAGAGTTCCATTGCCCAGCACCAGAAGATCAGACTGAAGAATTTAATTCAGAGGTCTGTTCTGCCCACACTACTTCTGCAGTTATTCAAGCATGGCTGAAACCTCTAAACGGACACTCAGAGAAGGAGATTAGCTTAAGTGATACAACTACACTATGGAAAAGTTTATGGAGGTGTTTACAAGGCAGACAAGCCAGCTGTTTGAGCACTTGAAGTCCTGGGCATTCATGAGACCAGAGAGTCTGCACCTACATTTTCATGCAGGCAGCCTTGGAGAAGGCTGTGTTTCAGCAATAAACAAGAGAGGACAAGGCCTGGCACCTTTGGGTAGTTCACTGTTGGATGTATAAAAGCCCTGTAATAGCAGATTAGATGGATGAGGTCTGGCGCTGACACACACGACAGGTAAATACAACATGAGGTGTTCTGTAAGGCATTAGCATTACCTCAATTTCCCCCAAACCGAGGTGTGCCAAAGAATTTACAGGACTGCTTCTGCAGTTGCTGAATCTGGCCACAAACTACAGCTGTGGAGCTGTTTCTGTGCAGCAGCGTATCTTCAGTCCTTCTCCATTTCTCAAGTCCATTGGATGCTTAAAAGGTTTCTAACTGATTTATTTTGCCTAAAGATACATGAGGTTGTTGGGACACAAATCCCTCTGGGCCCCATCCATACAGGTCCAGGGGTGTCCAGAAATGTAGGGGTTGAATTAAAACCTCCAGAGAAACTAAAATATCAAAATCCACACTGACATGAGGTAGAAATGCAAGTTTAGTTTCAAATAAGTAGAAAATAATTTAAGTGCCTTAAGCAAATAAGAGACTGAATTAGCTAGTAAGAAAAGGCCCTGAAACCTAAAGTTCAGTAGCTTCACCTTTTACAAAATTGGCTAAGATCTAGACACAATGAAAACAATGTAGCCTTGCTAGCATTCCTAGATAGAACAAGATAGAGTTGTATACATAGAATTTCTGTAAGAATTTACAATTACTTTTGCTCATCAAACTTAGGATAGGTCCAGCAAGACTGTAGTAACATCGTGTTTGTACTTGATTGGCTAAAAATAGAATAAAATGCATTGCTTTGAGAATGCTAGCTCGCTCACAGAACACAGATTATGGGTGCTGTCGCTGTTGCTGCTGCTGTTGCTGCTGATAAGATGCTACCACTTCTGCTTGGGACATGGGGACTTTATGCTAGAAGGCTTTCTGCATACTGGCACGAACTGTAACACTTTTGCCTTCATGAGGCTGATTTAGCCATGCAATAAAGGACTTTACTTTTACAAAGCTTTACCCAGCTTTTGATCTTCAATGAAGATGCACCAAAATCTCGATGTCATGAGGTGTCTATGATGAGTTTTGGTCTTTCATCAATGAATGTTTTTCATTTACTGGACTAACTTTATAGCTCCTGATTGGTCATTTAAGTGAAATATCCATTCATACTCTCACACTGCTAATAGAAGCAACCACAGTCAGCACCATGACTTGCTGTATTAGCACAATAAATCCAGTTCAGTGGGTCATTTCCAGATTTGGGAATCTGAGTCTGAGTTGATCTGCCTTGGTATTAGTCAGTATAATGATTCATCTCCACTAAGATGAAAAGAACAGGCTAGTGCCTTTCAAACTGAGCATTTGCATTCTGCTACCAGTTAATTTTCTCTTTCTTCAAGAATGAGTCATCAGAGAGTATCTCTTTGGTGTCGTTTACTTTGCTTTGTACTGATATTTGCCCTAAATGACACAAACCCACAGTCAAGATTAAAAAAAAAAAAACCAACAACATAAAAATGCTTTATTTTCACTACATTTAGAAGTAATTAATCAGCTAGGAGTACCATTATACTGACATACCTGGTATTATTAATTTTGGCAGATAATGTGTGCTTACGGGGATGTATCTGATTTTTGAGCCAAACAAACAAGCAAAATACGCATACTGTTAAAAAAAACACTTTGGAGCAGGTTCTGGGCGTGTTGAAATACATTAGGAGGGATTTCAGTGACAGGTGCGCCAAAACCAATGAGAATTGCTAATTAGAACTTTTCAGGAGAGATAAAAGAATAGGCATGATACTACATGAAAATCATAAACCAAATGTAAATTTAGAGATAAAATATGTAGGGGAAAAAAAAAAAAAAAGACCAAAAGAGTCAAGCTTTTCTTTTGCTACATTATGTTAACTACCACTTGCAATTGTTATAAATGTCACTTGCAGGCTTCCAGCTGTTCTGGAATGGGTTTGTTTCTAAAGTACTGACTGAATAGAATAATTGTTTTGTAATATTGACCTGTATGGTGTGTTGATTTTGCTTCTGCTTTTTAATGTATTTAACTGAATAATCAAATAACATTCATGTCTCACATGCCTGCAATATGATAGGAAATACTCACTCTGAGTATCTAAAGGCTGATATTCATTTCAGTGATTTTTCTAAGCTGTATATTTTCATTGTGCAGCACATAACTCCTATGCCTCTTATCAAGTTAAAGCACTCATGATTCAAGTCTTGTGTAGGTTTTAGCTATTGTTCGGCAGCTAAATTTCTATTTTAAAAAAGGCTTTATGATTTTGTACAATGTTGTTACGTACCTTACAGTCTCCAACTTTGGCAATACACTTTCTTAATTAGTATAGCACTTTCAAGCTGTAAGTTTGGTTTTATGACCTGCTTTGATGATGTCATCCAAAAATTCCCATTCTCCTTTTACTGTTCTATAAACTGGGTGGCCTAAGGCCCTGATTCGCTTCTTATGATGGTTTTATTCTGTGAAATAAAGCTAATATCTTCAGGGAAGTTATTTGTGATTTAAACCCACAGCAGAGGAAACCCAAAGCTTCAGGTTACAGCAGTAGAATCAAACACAATTGAATTGCAGTGACTTAACAAGCTGCCTCCTGTCAGCTGAGCAGCTACAAGGATCCAGGAGCATGTTTTTCATCCAATTAATTATGAGAGAGTATAACTTAGCTTAAATGAATGAATGGGGGTGAAGACAACAGAAGACATCAGAACAAATAACTTTTCTAGGCTATTTAGTGCTTGACACTAAGGTGTAGCTTTGGTCTGTAACCAAAATCCATGAACTCTACTCTGGGAGCCAGGCTTTTACAAGCCTGTTGCTCCCATCCTGACATCATCATGATGCAAAATCATGTTGCAGGCTCCCATTTTACAGACAGGGGAAGTAAGCATCCATTTTTAACTGTGATTTATATGATCTGTATCATTAGATGATTTTTTTTAGATGAGGTGAATTGCAACCTAGAGCATATTAACTCTGTTAAATATAATTCTGGTAACTGTCAAAGGAGAGAAAGCTGACTGATTTAAACAAAGAATTATGCATTGCCACCTGTTGAATCCCACCTGAGTCTCATATAAGCAAGTTTTATTTACTCAGTGTAGTAACTGGGACTGAAGTAAGGAGCAGGTTTGCTTTGATCTTTTTTCTGGGCACAGAGGAAGGTATTTGTGGTACCTAGTTTTAAATGTGTAAAATGCAATAACTAGCAAAGACAAGCTAAGCAAGGTATGTGGAATCCCTCCAGAATCAAAGGGAAAAAGTCCCTTGTAGAGGTAAAATTTATACATAAACATATAGGTCTCTTTCCTATAAAATGTAGGGTACCATACTTTAGAGGTAACATTTTCTACATTGACATAAAATGTTAATCTGGATAATAGGGTCAGATGGAGACATTAAGGAAGAGGAATGTTCCAGTATGAGGTAACAGAGAAGCAACACACTCCACTTTTGCTTTATGTGTTCTGTCCCTCTTCTCATGCAGATTATTCTCTCTCCACAAGTTGAGTGGAAGGCCATGACATTTTCTCATTCCATGTAAAAATGAGAAAGTACATGCAGTTAGGAAAGTTTTTTTTTCTGGTCAGGAAAATTGTAATTGTAGCAATCAAATACAGCACTGTGTTGGTGACCAAAGACAGTGGCATCATTGTGTGCTTCTTCCCCCAACAACCTCTTTCCTTTTCCAGCTTTTGATGGGTGATGCAGTTGGTCCTAATGCAAGAACAACAGGTAAATATTTCAGGAAGAACTATTTGGATGTTCCATTCAGTATCTGAATGATTTCCAGAAATGAGGGACTTGAGATGTTTGTGACTGACTTTGATGCATGTCAACCTGCAAAAGGGTGAAAAAGTGCTGCTGGAGACTGGGTCATCTAGTTTACCAAGGTTTCAGGGAGCTTCCAGGTAGATCCCCTGCCTATATCCATCTTGAAGATGTGAAACACTCACTTTTGGATGGGTGAGTATTAAGCACTAAGGTCCAGTCAAATAGAGACATAAAATTGTGGCCACCTAGGTGCTTTGCTGCTTTGTTATTGTGACTACTGCAAAGCCAGAGGCTGTAAACCTGTATATTTTCAGCTGAACCTGCTTATATTATAACTCTTTAGACATAGCCTGGTGGCCAAATCTTAGACTCAGTGGACTAAGCCACACCTAGACTTCTCTGAGAAGTTTAGGAAGCAAGTGGGTCCCACTAAAGCTCATGACTCAAGACGAGTGGTCACGACTGGGTTATACTAAGATCCACTGTAGCAGATGATGAGCTGTTTAGACACTGCATTGGCAATATTTATATACTTTATTAGCAATACAGCTAATCATAATCATCCACATGATCACTGAAACCTTATTCTTGTGCCAAGCCAGGAATCTTCTCCTGACCACTCTGCTACAGGCACACAACATTGACCTAGCATGCCCTGTTAAATCTGTTCAACTTCTTGCCCTGGTCAACAAATCTTTCGACTACATCCAGCTAGAACTTAGAGGCAAAATAACAGCAATCTGGTAACAGATAAAGTCAAATGAATTACTGACTGTGCAGAGGGAAAAAAGACATTGCAGGCAGAAAAAGTTCCAAATCAGTAGGAAAAAATAGTGCACAATACTGCATTCTTTATACAAGTAGTTTGCAAGGAATTACAAGACCGGGACTTTTAAAATTAATGACAACTCTTTAAGCTCTATAGACTCATTAAATCAGTAAAGAAGAGCTGCATGATGTGAAAAGGGAATTTGAATTTTAACTTCACTTTGTAGTTTAATCCATCACAAATAACTTTAGACACAGCAGTAAAACATCATAATCTCATCTTTTCCCCATCTTAGTTGTCTGCATTCACTAATCCAGAAAATTGCTTTTCTAGAGTATATAGTGTGGCATAAAAACATGAATTTCCACTCCCCAGTTTCACTGTGCCCTCAGCTTCAGGAGGAAATAGAGACTGGAGAAAACAAAAACCAAACCAAACCAAACCAACCCAAACCAACCCCCCCCCCCCAAAACAAACAAACAAACAAACAAACAAACAAACAAACAAAAAAACCCCCCACAAAACTGAGCTAAAATATACTGTGCAGTTTTGTTTACCCAGTGTTCTCTCTAATTTATTACTTGGAAATATTTGAATAGACTCTAAGGAAAAACATGGGAAGTTCACAGTGACAAAAACTATAATTAAAAATAAGACATTTTGAAGGGTTTTTTTTGTATTTTAAGCAGTGAGATAAAGTCATGATATATTTGTGTGGATTTCCATTTTATGTGTGTTTGTAAAGCACATAAGAAAAATGCAGCCTTCACATTGATAGAGATTGATAGGATATTACTACAACACTTGGGACATGAATAGTAGTAAAGGATTATCAGCAAACAACAGTTTAGTAGACGTAGTCTTGAACAAAATGGCATGCAAATCTCTGAAGTAGACAATGAATATAGAAGGCAATCATTAAAGATGAGAAACTCTTTAATGGAGAGGCTCATAGGAAAAGTTTCCTCATATATCTTCTAACTTTCTGGTTTTAAATGTTCATCTGTGGTAAATAAAGCTTTCTTTCTCCTTCATAAAATTTCAGTGTTGCACTGTTCTCTTATCAGTAACAGTTATGTATAAAAATACAGTGAAAGAAACCATAAACCCTTGTGAAGAGCTATGGTTCCCACAGCATACCTATATGATTCCTCTTAGAAACATCATTCAGAGGTTTACACTTCTTATGCCATTACAATTTCATTTGACTTTTATATTTTCAATGACTGCTACATTTTAGGACTCTTTCAGATAATAGCCACTCTGTGCCGTGACAGCTGCACATATCAACCTCTTATACCTTCAGGTAGCTCAGCTCAGAGAGACCTTTCTGCCTTGCTGCACACCACACCGGGTTGTAGGCTTGAGTTCCACTTGGCTAGGGTTAGACTAAGTCTAGGAGGTTCTTTGGTACTGCTATGATTGTGTTTCTTAAACAAGTCTTTAGGTATGTGAGAATGTCTACTCTAGATGTTATGGTGCTCTTTTTCTCCAGGAACATCTCATAGAAAAGATTATACTGGTACTCTCATTTTTCTCTGTACAAGCTAGCAACTTACAACTTGCCTACATTTGCAGAAATTAACTGTTTGCACTGTTCCTTAACAGGTGTAAGCAAAAATCCCAAAAAAGCTATTTCTTTTTTTTCTTTCTATATAGTGGCTAGACAGAGAGAAAATTCTTGCTAGGGAAGACATAAGAAATTAATAACCTCCATAAAATATCTTAATTGATAGACACTCTACCTTTGCATTTTCTTTACTAGACTTATTTAAAAGTAGTAAAGGAGAATCTTCTGAGATTTGAATTATTACTATTGTTTGGGTTCATTTATTGCAGGTACAAGTCTTACAAGGATTTGTTGCCATGATCAATTTCTAGTTTTATTGGCAGAAGCCATCTTGCCCAAGAGGTATAATGTATCAAAGTGTCCAATGGAATCTGGAAAGTTATGGTGCATTTTTTGTGGTGCTGTTCTCCCTAACCTTTCTACTGAGTGGTGTGCAAATGTGGATCTGTCAATTTATTCTTTTCAGATTTCTGCCTACTCACATAAATAATACATGTGAGGAGAGGAAGAGGGCTCAACTCTCAAGAACTACAGAGAAGAAGGTGTGCCTGTCTCAGAAAGGGATTTGGGAGTGCAATATTTGAAAAGTTATTACAGACTCCTCAAAAGAAAAAATAAATAATAAAAAGGACCCTGATAGTACTTTTGAAAAAGGGTTCTGAGACTTAGAAAAACACCTAAACTGATAAAGGTAGAGGAAAAAGAAGCCAGCAGGTCTGATTATGTTGCTGCTTTAATCCTTTAATCTTTTCCATTTCATCTAATAAAGGCCTGGATTTTCTGCAAACTTCAGTCTTCTATCTTCAGTAAAATTACAGAAGTAGAATATTTGAACACATTGCTCTTAGGTTAAGCTTTTCTCAGAAAGAAACATCATGTTAAATGGAAACAAATATGCTCAAGAAACAGTAAAATATAAACTCTAATTTATATTTTCACAAAAAGAAATATTAAAGACTTAGCAGCACTAAACAGAGACAATCATTACAGGCTGACATACCTTACTGTAAGATGCACTCCCTTCCTTGTAGGTTTTGGTTACTTGTCTTAAGCACACATACCCAACCACACAGACACAATGCTCATACATGAAACTGCAGCAGAAAGTGTAAGTCAGGACCATGAATCCAATTCATATTTGGAAAATAGCTGACAGTATTTAGAAATGAAATCACAATTCAAAATCTCCCAGATACCATGGAGGGTCAAAATTAATTTTTTTTTTACCTGGGTCATGGAAGGTGTTTGAAAGACTTGAACAATGATTTAATATTTTACTGAGAAAAAACAATCTGCCTTGCAAAGGTCAGAATTGTATAAAGTTTATGATTTTCATGTATGCTAATTTCTAACTGTAGCTCATCCTAGGGTTTTTGTTTGTTTGTTTGTTTTCCCCTGAGAATTTTCCTCCATTTTCCTTTTGGGAGATTCAGAATCCTACAGCTTTTCTCACTTTCAGATCTCAATGCTTCTTATCTTCTGTATTAGAAAAAGACACTCTGCTGTAGAATATAACTGCTCATAAACTCTTTTGTGTTTCCTCTATTAAGTTGAAATCTTTTCCCACAAATTGTCCAAAAGGTAGTTTTGATTTTATTGCCTACACTAATTGAACAGAGAAGTCATCCTTGACATGTAAAACAATATTAAAAGGTTTTGAATTATAAATAAGCATTTTCTCTAGTCAGAGCTATGACAAAGTGCATCCACCACTGATGAAATGTTTCATTTTTACCAGAATCTAAAGCAGAGCTTCCTTAAAACTTCTCTTAGGGAGTGTAATCACATTGGATAAGGCGCTACTCAAAATGGTTTGTCTGTCTCAGTCTGTCCCATCAAGACCTTCCCATTCAAAAAACACTTTCCAGCAACTGCACACTAAATATGCCCAGTTTTGTTTGTTTTTTTTTCATGATGTGAAGGTTCCAAAATCATCCCTCTTTGCATATATATATTTTAGACTGTCTACCTTGGATATTAAAGCCTAAATTTGTTTCTGTGGGCATATGTTGCATAAGTGGGTCAGTTGGACTTCACCAATTTACTTAATTTGACTACACACCCCCTGGGTTTTGGAGTGCTTCAATGGACTATTGTCACTATTTGAATTAAAAAATGGCTGACAAATCCCTCAGATCCCAGGATGTCAAACTGGACATATGAAAATTTTGTTACACAAAAAGTAGACCAGAGTTCAAAACCAAATAGGATGCTATTCCACAAATATTATTTAAATAGGTAAACACAGTAGACTGTGTTAAGACCACAATTAAGTAAAACTTTAGCCAACTACCATGAAGTGATAGGAATAGTGAATACAATCAGTAATGTTGACCCTCCCCTAAAGTTCACATCTGACCAAGCAGCACCAGTTGCAAGTTAAACAATTGAGCCTTCACTTCGAACTCTTTTCCTTTTGAAAAACAAGCTCTTGTCTCAAAACAACCATGTTTGTACTCTGCAAAATCCCTTAATAACAAGTTGTTAAGTAGAATTGGCCCTAAATTGTGCTGCTTGAATGGTAAGACGAAACTGGGAACGAAGCTATGGACATAAATTCACCGTGACAGCTGACTTGGCAGGTGAGAGCCTGGAGTTCTGACCCCAGGTCACCTATGCAGTGTTAATACAGCTTTAGCAATCTTGAGCAGAGAAAGGCAAGGTTTCTATATTTTGCAGTTGTATGTTTTATATTAGCTGTTTCAAATCTACATATAAGACATAGCTGATCATTGTTTCCAGAAGTATGGATTTTAGCTGACATACATCTAATCACCAGCATGTCTGAGTAGTCTGAAGAAGTCACCTAAATGTCCCTTGTGACATTTAATTTTGAAAAGACATTCTTCTCCCAGAGTTTTAGGTACCCCCACTTAGGCCTAAAATCCAGCAAAAGGAAGCAAAAAAATTACAATTCCTTCAAATCTAGATCTCTGTAACATACTAAATTATTGAGAACAACCCATGAAAATCTTTGTTTTTTCTATGGTCTGATACGTAGTTCTTCCAGACAGGCTCAAAAAGCCAAACAATACAGAAGAAGAAAAGAGAGATAACAAAGGTTACTATGTTAATAGATATATTTTAATACTATCCTATTTAGGTGTTTATAAGATCAAGCTTTTTTTTGTTTGTTTGTTTGTTTAAGAACAGTATTCAATTTTAGTGCATCAAGAAATAAATTTTTGTTTAAGGTGTGGCAGTGCTCAATATAATTGCGGAAGAACCAATATTTAATGTCAGTCCTGACTTTATATAACTTTTATGGACATTGGTTTCCTCTACAGATTTGGCAGTATCCCTTCATATACTGTTGTAATTTTGTTCCTCTCCGATATGCAGTAGCATTACTTTCATCTAGCTGAATTCTTTAGCAGGTGTGCAAGTGTATGAGCAAACCCCATACACACCTTAGATGGCAATACTCTGTTGTGATGACCTTGCAGTTATTTTTTAATCAAATTCATCAAAAAGAGAGTATTTTTCATTTAAATACTCACGATAGTGGGAAAATTATTTAAATTTTTGAATCTTAGATAAATGTCATGTCAAGATGGAAATGCACCAAAATGCATCAAAATCAAAATGTTTTGACACAAGGTTTTACAGGTGGTCCTGGGCTAACCCTCAGTCCAAATGTGGTACAAGCCAGATGCTGATGAAGTACAACATGGACATGTACCTTGTTTTATGAGGGGTTTATAAGTCATGTCCCCAGGTCCAATTCTGCAGGTGGTCTGGCCCATGGGGCATCTTGCTTTCCAATGACTGGCAAGAGGTGGCCTTGTTCAAGGGGACACATCCAATCAAGGGACCCCTGGATGTCATCTGCTGCAAAAGGAGACAGCAGGGAAGCTGAAATAGCATGATCCACTTTTATTGAAGTGCACACACTCTGTCACCTTTCTTCCTTTCAAATTTGAGTGTTTTCTGGATGAAAGATTTCAATTTTCTAAAAGCTAGGGCAGGTTTTGCTCTACTTCTCCTCTTCTTGTAAGATTCCTAGGGACATTTTTTGTATGATTTTCTTCTTAATTGGAAGGCAACCATTTTTTAAAAACTTTTGTTTTGTGAAATAAAATCACTAAATTTTGCTGCTAAATATCTTACCTCACCTGTAGCGTCTTATTTTATTCTAATGCATGACTAAATATTTTCCTTGAATATTTACATGAGAGGGTAGTTTAGAGATATCTATGAAGCTGTTATTTTCTAGGCAAATGTATTGGTGGGGTTTGGTGTTGGTTTTTTTGCTTGTTTTTGTTGGTTGTTGCTGTTGTTTTTTGGTTTATTTATTTGTTTATTTATTTAGGACCTGTAATATCATTAGACTGTGAGGGATTCTCCTTCTCTGTCATCTTTGTGACCCATTTGACTACCCTCAGCTTGAAGTATAGAGGGAGGAAGAAAAAAAAATCTTTTACTCTGCTGGGAGGCCATGGAGGTGGTTTCTCTGGGTGTGAGAACTGCACCAGTCACTCTCTCTGGAAAGCAGGTGTTTTGCTGAGCTGTTGCAAAGATGCAGTTTGGCTCCTACCAAAAGTTCCTGTTAGCACCCACTTTTGGGGAGGACATATAATTTTTTAACTTTAATTTTTATTTTGTAATATAAAATACACACAACTCCACAAAGAATTATGAACTTTATAAATATTTGAGAAGTTAAATATGTGGAGGTTGTGATAAATATGCAGAGATTTTAATGCTTTATTAACATAGATGTTGGCTTGCTTATTGGCATAGTGTTGGGCTTTAAGTATTTCTCTGTAGGGATCTTTCAAACCAGAGGATGGGAAATGTTCAACAGTTATCTGCTAGTGAACGTTTGCAATTCATTTGTGCACAGCACTGCACACAGCTAGTAACTCTGGGTTCTTGGTTTGATACCTGTTGAGACCAGAAATGTACTTTGAGGATAAGGACTAAAAGTCTCTAGAGCTGTTAAGAAAAAGCCCTGACTAGATTTTCATGAAACTTTTCAGGTGGAGAAGGCAGAAATCAGACTCACTTGGGTTTAGGACAAAAAATTCCTTTGGAACTCTGGAGGCACCTGTCCTCAGGTGGCAAGACTGCCAAGTAATGCACCTGTGTCTTTCTAAAAAAATTAAATGTATACTTCCCTGTATAAATTTTGCTGCACTGGCTGGTTCAGGGTGGCTGTTGATAATTGTTTCCCTGGCTCTCAGCGACAGAAGTTCTTCACTGAGGGGCCAGCTGGCCACTGGAACAGGCTTTGTAAGGAACTGGTCATGAGATCAAACCTGACAGAGTTCAAGGAATGTCTGGACAATATTTGTAGTCATATGGCTTAGTTTTAGGTTGTCCTGTGGGAAAAGTGGTTATTCTTATGGATACCCTAGAATTTAAGATACTCTGTAATTCTGTGATTCTAGATAAGTGTCAGCAGGCTGCAGCCAGAGAACACAGAGAGAGATGAAGAAAGAGAGAAAGGGAGGTACACTAGTGCACTCCCCTGCAAAATGCAGCAAAGATGAAAAAAACATTTCAGTCTGGGCACATGGACCTTGCTAAAAGTGTGTCAGCCCTGAACTGCTAAGTAGTTAAAGCTCCTATGCAATATTAGCTTACTGTGCTGAGAAAATAAAGTTACAATAATTCACTGAGATAAAGCTAGGGACTTAGTTTTGCACTTTGGTTTAAGACGCTAGTTTTAATGAAATACTTACATTTCCTTTAACTTAGCTATACTTGAACTGACGGAAAACCAAACGTGTCCCCTGCAAAGTCAGCAACATAATTCCTTTGTATCATAATGTGTACAGAAACTGATTTACCTTAAGAGAGCAGACCAATTTGACATCTCAGGACAGACCTTTGAGTGATTTTACTGTTATTTAATATTTATCTAAACTTTGGATTTAAAAGGAAACTTTAAAAGTTACAGCATTTTGGCTGAAATGTTCTAAGAATGTTTTAAGTGGCCATATTTGTTCAGATCATCAATACAACTTTTACTTCCCCTTGTGGGAACTAGAGTGGCTAGCAATATAATGCCATGTTTATAATTCCTGCAAGAATACCACATAAAGTTATTTCAAATAAAAATAAAACATAGTTTAAAAAGTAATTTAAATTATTTATCAATATAATTAAGCTATATTAATGCCCTTTATTATCCATATTAAAAATTCACAAGGATTTTCATCCCTTTCATCTTTATTAGATGTGTCATAACTTGTTACGTATTTTCATGAACTATTGATGAATGTGAAATGCTCAGAAGCAATTTTTCCCCTTTTTATTTATAATGACTATATGGGGAGTATATTAATATTTGAACTAGTTATATTTCTAGTTATAACTTCTAGTGCTCTTCCTCTGCATGCAGTACAAAGGCAACATCCTTAATACACAAATTCCACAACTATTTGTAGGTTAAAAAAAAAAAAAAAATTAGTATATAGCATAATTACTTATGCCTCCTTATCTCATAGAAGTAATAGTATTATTACAACATAAATTGAACAGAAGACATTAAAACATTATGATGAAATAGTCAACAGTTTCAGTGTCAGAGGCAAGTTCATGGGGAAGTTGATTTTTGTATGCAGAACTTAGGAGTCTTCTACACTAAATTATTTTCTCTTTTAAGTTAAAATCATCTTTTGGAGAGTTAATTACTTGCCTGTAATAGAAGGATGGCAGCATAAAAGTGAAGCAGATACTTAAGAAAGACTTGTTGTAAGAATTTGAAATATAGGCCAACCTGGATAAAGTTTTAATTTTATTTTATGGGGGTATGTATTTGTTTGTTTTACTTTCAGTTCTTTATGTCTTCTTATTTTCTAATATTGATATTCGATATTGAGAAAGTGTTTTTAGACCATAGACATCCTCTGATACATTTGGCAGCTAGTGTATCAAGAGCTCTAAATCATTTATGCTTTCTTATGCTGACCAGTGCAAAAACTAGTAGCTCATACCTTCCTAAATTGCTTAACTGCTTTGAGAAAATCCATCCTTTAACAGCCCAAATGAAGAGTATGAATGTAGGCTATTCTGAAGTGTTAGTGTTTTGACCTAAAAACTTAGAAAAAAGAAAGAAAATACTTACTGTTTAGAAAGTGGAAGTAATTACGCCTCATTAACTGCAAGGCAATTTAGGTTTTAAGCTACAAGGACATTAGACAACTAAGAGAAAAAAAATACAATAAAGCTGGAATTGGAGCCCTCAGACAACAATATTCTTCACTACCTAACTCAAATTTATTTGCAGATCAGTTGCCTGGTTTAGGGGCAGTTTTTAATTTGTGTTATATGTTTGCACAAATGAAACAGAGGATTAGTTACTGCTTGAGTGCAGAAGAGCTAAGGAATTGCCTAACTACTTGCAGCAAAAAACCCTACTTTTTTTTTTTTTTTTTTTATTTCTTAGTCTCTAGAAGTGCTGCAAAATTCAAAAGCAATACCCTCACATTGATGTCATTAAAATCTGCATTCATAATTTCTTCAATAAACACAGCAATGAAAAGCAGGAATGCATAAGGTCTTGAAGTTATTTTTATAAAAGTTCATGCCAATTGGAATTGAAATAAATACTTTTAATGATGAATTAAGTCTCTTTGACCTGAAATATTCCATACTGGTGTAGGGAAAGCCAGGCAAAAATAAGACATGAATAAACTGGAAAATTTTATCAGTGAGAAGTTGGGATTAAAGCATTATGGACTAGCTTTTGGGTTTAATTATAGAATTACTTAAATAAAAAGATACATTTTATCTCCCATCCTTTAAATTTTTAAAATAGTATTCAATTTTTTTTCGTTAGAAAGATATCTTAGTGCAACCTTAATGGAAGAAAAAAAAAAAAAAAAAAAAAAAAAAAAAAAAAAAAAAAAAAAAAAAAAAAAGGAACAAGAGAAAACCAGTACTAGATGTAAGTTATTCTAGCAGTGGACAGCAGTAACACCACTCAGAAACTCAGGCAGTAAAGAGAGGAGTAGAACCTATTCCTCCAGAGCAGCAATAGATGTCTTAGTTTTTCTCTCTCTTTTAGGTTCCTGCCTTACTATTCCAAGCTCAGCAAAGGAATTCCCTCAGACAGCAGACTCATTCCTTAGAGGTGACCATCTGCAGATCTATTCTACTGTGCAATGAGCAAGGCAGAGATGTTGAGGAAAAATAGTAAATCATAATATAATTAAAGATAATATCATAAGCCACAGGAAACAGAGGCAAATGAAGGCTTCACAGAAAGCATTACTATTTAGATATTTTGGAAGAATAAAGTAATTAATTTCTGTGAGGGTGGTGAGGCAGTTGGATACCTTTCCCAGAGAAGCTGTGAATGTCCAGTGTTCAAGTGTTCAAGGCCAGGTTGGATGGGACTCTGAGCAACCTGGTCCAGTGGAAGGTGACCCTGTACATGGTAGGGGGGCTTGGAACTAGATCATCTTTAAGATCTCTTCCAAACCAAGCCATTTTATGATTGTATTTTACCAACTGAAAGATTTCTCAGGCCAGAGAAAACCAGTAAGTAAACACACTCTTTAGTCTGCAGGCTATTCCACAATACAGTAAGTATTCAAAATAATATTTACTCCTGGGAAAAAGATGACACACTAAAACATGCTCTTTGGATTCACAAAGAAAAGATGCTGCTGCAAGTCTTTTATCCAAAACATAAAATAGAGTGGGTACAGGTCCCAGAAGACAGCATTTAAAATAAGGAAATACTTAAAACATCAAAATCAAAACTACATCAAAAGGCAAATGGCAACCTATTTGTCACGGCAGCCCATCCATAACCTAATTGCATGACAGATTCATCCAGAGAAAACTTGAAAGATGCTTACAGAAGTGTCTGATGGAAATCTTTTGGGAGATGGATGCCGCTTTTGGAAAAACAGACTTTATGGCTGGAAATTGTATTTGCTGTGATTGTTGTCCAGTGATAAGATAGCTGAAAACATGGTTGGGTGTTCTACAAACAGAATCCAATTTCTTCAGTAGTGGCAGCAATTTAACAATATGTTGACTGGGAGGATATAATTACAGAATAAAATGTCTCAGAGTCTTTTTGAGAAAGAATCATAAAAGGACTTTGCTGGGTCATTTAATTTTAAGAGTACCATCAAGAACTTTTTGCTTATTTTTAGGAAAATACTCAAAACAGTACCTGCAGTCTGTAAAGGGCTATAGAACCCTCTAACCTAAAGATGTAAATGCATTATTGCTCAATAAAATTGTCTTGCCTTAGACATTTGGTTATCGTCCAACTTGTGTTTGTTTATGTTACGCATACAGTTATTTGAAATACTTTTCAATTAAATGCAGGCAGTTACTTCATGGCCTCATCTTTACCATAAGTATTTTTCTCAACAGATGAGTTCTCAGAATTCTCAGCTGGATGATGAATATAAGAACTTTGGAAAGTTCTTGGAATATCTTTTTTAAGCACAGTAAATACCATAAGAAGTTATATGTGATGATATGTCCCTGGCTGTTCAATAGAGCACATTGAAGGAGTGGAAAGCTGATTCTTGAAAACTTGATTTCAACTGTAGTTTACTAATTACACCTTATGAAAAAAAGCCCCAAACCGTAAGGCACTGGATAGGCAGGATTTGTTCTCCTCTTTTTTTATAAGACAGGGATTAAGGAAAACCATATGATGAGGTTGATTGACTGGAATGAATTAATGCACAATCTTTCTCTTTATGCAGCCTTCAAAGACTGGAAAAAAAGCATCTCTAAGTGTCTGTGAACTGAAATGAGAAAGGAGGATACCGTGGGGTCACTGACTATATTCATACAGAAGGCAGCTAGGGATGAGTAGGCTGGTCTCAAGTTACAGAGTCTCCTGATTAATCCCTAATGTGTACATGGCAAGACATAGACAGTTGCTGCTAAGTCATAGAGACTGTCTCTCAATGCATAATTTCTTTTTGTGCCTTCTGTGCAGGATCTCCCACTGCAACTCTTTCAAGCCTTTTGCATGCAGCATAAAAATATTGTCCTAGACCTGCGATCAGAAAAAGAGATGTGGATTCTTCCTACTCTTGCAAGAAGAACCTAACTTGTCGCTGAGAATTTATCTGAAATCCAATTCACCCAACTGATATGCAGTAGCATAAATTGTTTAAATTGGTTTCCACAGAGCCCACTGTATCCTGCCACAGTACACTTACTGACAGCAGGTTTAATTTGCTTGGAATTGAAAGTACAATCCACATCCTTCATGCAATGCAAAACATTATGCATATTTAATGAGATAAGTTTTTATACCCTAACTGTGTAAACTGAACCTTTAAGGTTGATTGAAATATGATTTAAATGTAAATCTGTCTGCCTACATTTTTATCTTTTAAAATAGCATTAAATAGTCTTTACAGATTCTCAGCCTAGTACGTTCCCTTGTAGAGGGGAGATAATTATATATAATTCTTGTGTGAAATTTCATATGAACAACCTCATTTTCTGAGCAGGTACAGCAGCATATATTAAAGCACATCAGAAATTACTCTGTTGCAACACAAGATAAAACCCTGATGTGAAATTTGAGACAAAGACTTGGTTGGAGTTGATTTTCAGGTATCCTGATGTAATTTCAGAGAGCAAAACAATTGAAAAAGAAAGAAAGAAACAAACAAACAATCCCAAAATAATTCTGAGTGCAGAAAGTGAAGCTTTGAAAGGTGTTTGCTCAGCAGTGGGTGCAGTTCAGCACAGCTGTTATTCTGCAAGTGGTCTTCATGGGAGGTAGGGTACAAAGTTTATTTTCATCCTCTGAAGGTTGTGTCTGATATTTCACCTCTCCAAAACTTTTCCTTGGAGATTGTGAAGACAACTATTTGCATGTAAGTGAAACAAAAATTCTCCTTCCATGTTACTTAGAATATCAGTAACAATCTTTAGGAATTTAGGGTAGATTGGAATAGATTGACAAGTGACTTTTGTAAACAGGCTTCCTGAAGGAGTGAATGTCATCCATTCTGAAAACAACAGATCAACCCTGTCATGACTGAATCCAGCATCTGGAATTCAGAATCCTCTTTTTCTCCTGTTATGGTTCTACAGATTTGCCTTACTGGAGAAGGCACAACATTTCTTCAGAAGAATTGCAGAAGCTGCTCAGGGGGAAATAAAACTGATGTCTTACAAGTAGTCTTAAAAACCCTTTGCTACTTCAGATAGGGATGTTTGTTCTTTCAGCATTTCTCTTCTGTTTAGATTCTTCATATTACTTTAAAAATTCCTTAGAAATAAATGACCATTAAAAAATAATCCTAAGGGAAAAAAATTACAAATCTTAACAGTAGTTTCAGTATGTTTTCTAATTTCATCAGCCTCTTAAAAAGTTTTCTTTTTATAAAGTAAGCAGTCAGAAATATGTCTTGTCATAAAATAGTTTCTCATTACTTTTAGGTATTGAGAAAGGTAAAATATCAGCCAGAGATTTCACTAATGATTGCAGACTGTATGTAAACCTGAGGAATAAAAAAATGGATGCATTGATTACTTCGGAACAGATTAAACAATTTAAGAGAAGGAACATATATCAAAACGCACAGCAGTGGCATGGACTTGCAATACAATAATCACAACTAGACAACCCTCTTCAAAGACTACTTTTTAAAGATCTTTCCTGTCAGTTGTAAGAGACAAACAATAAAAGCATCATCTTTTATCCCATTCTCTTTGTCCTTTTTCAGCTCAATCAGCCTTTCCAGAAGATTCTCAGTATGCCTATAAGCCTTTCGGGAACACTTCATCCTAAATACTGTCCTGATATGTTGCAGCAGCCCACTTGTTAGAGGGTAGAAATGAGAAGACATACAGACTTCTTGTTTATCACAGCATGATTACTGTCCTGGTTTATTCTTCTTTACAGCTCAGCCATCCTGACTCCAACTACTCACTGACTGGCTGAGCAAGCTCCTACTGTAGGTTTCCCTTGCAGCCTCTAATTGCTGGTCATTTCCTGTTAAACTAGGACCGCATGGATTAGTTTGCAGACTCTGACTGCAGGCTTTTACCTAGCTAGACTATGGCTGCAGGTTTCAACAACAGGCTCTATCTGCAGACCAAGACTGACCTCACAGCAGGGTTTTCCCCACCCCCACAGTCATTCTTCTTCATGATCCTCTCACTCCTTCTTCCTCAAGGTTCGTGATGGTTCGTGATCCTCCATGATCCTCCCTTCACTAGCTAACCTATGCCCTTTTATCACACTTTTTTTTATTGGATATAGCTGTGACTCATCAGGGGCAAGGCTGTATTGGGTAATTAACACAGCTGTTACTTATCAGTGATGAGGTCATCTGTATTCCCTTCTCCTACACCTACAGGCTTTTTTTCCTACCTCTACCAGCAGACAGACAGAGTTTCTGGGTGTCAGCATGTTTCCACTTCCTCAGCAAAGAGTAATTTGCAACACGGTTGGATTACTATCTCCAAATTTACATGCAATAGAGGGCAATAAAATTGTTCTGTTCACACTGAACATAATAAATATTATTTAAACACATAACACAAGATATTCAATTAACAAGTGTAGCAGAAATGACATTCAAATGTCCCTTGAAACAATGCTGCAAATCTCTGGCTAAACATGTGTAGGAGTATTGAAGAGACCTTATCTAGGTGCTTGGAAACTAAAAAGCAAAAAACTCCCTGCACAGCAACGTATGTGTAAAAGTCCACCCAAGCAGGTACACCCAGGCAGTGAGGAGCTCTCTGGCCTTTTGCATTACTTGGGACACTGGGCTCCACCTCACACTGAGAGCCTTAGCCAGTGCTTGGCTCCTCAGTGGACTCGCTGCTCCTGCTTCCTGCTCTGCTGCCCACCGTAGACCTGACATCCACTACTGAGAAAAGTATCATGCTGAGGAGGGCATCTCTAGATCTCCTGACAGCAATTGACCACCAAACATAACCATTTTACTGTTACAGTGTAAAAGGCAAAATGCAATCTGTGCAGGACACAAGCATGGGACACCAAGAGAAAAGTAGGCTGGGTGGGTATGAGGGTCTCTGCAGACATCACCACAGGATTTTCCATGGGGTGCAGTGCTATTGGATAGACTCCTAGGCCCTCCAAGGCTCCATCAGAGAGACAACGGCAAAGCCGGCACAGATTTGAGCAGGTCTCAGCTAGCTTGGTTAACTATTGAGCTGCAGCATCACAGTATTCAGTGGAGGCCACTTAGCCAAATGAGGCTCTGGGGGAGGCATCATACACCCTTCCCAGTACAGCCATGCTGCTATGGATGTATTCATCCGCTTTTTCTCTGGAAGTACAAACATTGTTTAAATTATGAGGTTCAGAATTAAGGTTTGTGATGACCCACGCACTCCTTCTAATTTTGAGTTCAGACCCATAGCTTGCAAATTACAAACTTTTTTCTTTATGGTAGGATATTTGGACAAAATAATGAATGTTCCTTCCCCTGCCCCCTCTCCCCCACCCCACTAATTTTCTTTAAACATGTTCCTCATCCAGGTTTAACTGGGTAGGATTCTGACCTAATCTAAAGGCAAACTTCTAGATGAATTTAATCAAATATTAGCATTTGAGCCTATTCTCTACTGATTATTTGGCCAGAGCTCTAGTACGCTCATCAGGAATTATCAAAATCCACACAGTTGTTTCAGCTGTTGGGTGCTTTAAGAAGTGTGTCTGGAAATTTTTTAATACCTCTTCCACAACTTGTTCCTGTTTGATAAAAAAAAATGAACTCATCTCGAAAAGATTTTTAAATTTCCAAGCGTTACAGATGATTTAAACAGAAAATAAATGAGACCTCATGGGCCATATTTGTTGTCTTTCTGAAAGATAACAAAATATCTTATTTTTCACTTTGTCAAAAAATCTCTTGAAAATATCTTGCTGCATTATTCGTTAATGTATATGATAATTACATACAGAGCACCATCCTCATCTTCCTAACTGAGAGCAAGGATTACAGTGCTACATTATTTGACATCCAGATGCATTTTGAATGTGAAAATATATTTTCCTGTTTGAAAGGCTGGGATTTATGCAGATAGCTATCAATGCCATTAATAGAATTACCTGCATAAATCCTTTTATTTAAACAGGGCTCCACAATTTATAAAGATTTAATGTAATTTTTGGCTCCGTATCTTATTTGCCATATAAAGAACTTTTTACAGAAAGTCTTTACTCAGCTAAGAGAATTTAGTACATCTTGTTTGCTACATAAATCTGATATATCTACTTAAATAACTTTTGTGGTCTCCTCTCCTATTAATGCCATACCACAGCATGTTCAAAAAGCATGTTTGAGCAAAAAGTGGTATTTAAAAAGCTTGTTGTTGAGTGACTGGCAACACAGTTAATCCCACCCAAGTGAGAAAGCTTGTGTTGCATCTTGGGTGCTTCTCAGCTCCCCACTGCAGGTCCAGAGTTCTTGGATGTCTGATTTTTTATTATAGTTGGAAACAATAAATAGGATTTTACCATAGCAATTTAAAAAAGGCGCTCTATAGATCAGGTCTTCTAAGTGTCATAGTGAGAAAGATGTATTGCTGTCTTCTGCCTGAGGCCATTGATTAATGTCTGGGGAAAGGTACCGAAAGATATGGTGCAAGGAGAGAGGAAGAGGGCATCCTCAGTCATGGAGTCTGGTTTTTCTATACCTTCTCCTGCTCCTTCTTTGAATCCAAGCAACAACAACAAAATTTAAGGCTGCTGTCAATGCATCAGTAAGACACTAGGCATCCATAATCAATAAAATGGATTGTCATCCCAGAATCATAGAATACCAGGTTGGAATGGGTCCTTAAGGATCATCTGGTCCAACCTTTCCTGGCAAAAGCATGGTCTAGACAAGATGGCTCAACACCCTGTACAGCTGAATTGCAAGTGTTCAACACTGGGGAATCCATCACGCCCCAATTCCTTCAGTTCCCTTTCCACAGAGGTATTCCTCAGCTGGGTAGATCCCAGCCTATGCCACATTCCTGGACTATATTTTCCCAGTTGCAAGATCTTTTTGGGCTTGATAAGATCTCCTTATCCCACTGTTTCAGCCTGTTCAGGTTTTCCTGCAGGGTGGCCTCTCTTTCAAAGTCTTCAGTTTGGTCTCACTGGCAAATGTCATCAGAGTACACTTGATCCTATCTTCCATGTCATTGATGAATGCAGCAAGCAGCGTTGAGCCCAATATCACTCCCTGGGGATTCACGCTTGTGACAGATTGCCAGTTTGACCAGCATGTCAGCCTCTTCCCTACCCACTGCACAGACCACTTCCCTAGACCATAACATGACAGTTTCTCCAGGAGGAGGCTGTGGGAATCCGTACTGAAAGCTTTGAAGAAATCCAGGTAGACGATGACCACCGCTCGCCCTACATGAGCCGAGCACATTACTTTGTCGTAGAGGGCAATCAGGTTTGTCAGGACTCCTTTGCCCTTGGTGGGTCATACTCATACTTAAATGACAGGTATTTTAAATTGCTGATGGTATCACTGTGTTTTTTCCTGTAGATAGACAAATACAGGTGACGGATTGATTAAATTACCTGTCTTATGTGCAGTAAGTGCCAAAACCACATTTTTTTTTTTTCCTTGAAAAATCTATGAATCCAGAAAACATTGCACAGTTTTTAATTAATCCAAAAAATTAAACCACAAAAATCTGGTAAGTGCCACAAATGAAACAGTTTTGCTTTTTTTATATGAAATGATGACTTGGTCTGAAATCAGTGAATAAATTCCTGTTTTTAATTTTTAATTTTATCGACCCCTCCTGCTTTGTTCCTCCTTGTAATTGATTATCTTCACACAAGGCCTGAACAATATAACAAATTTTTCATGGATCTCTGATCAAGCCCAAAGACACATGTGTAGGAATTTTCATGTAGGCAGTCTGCAAAGGGTGTTTTACCTTTACTGTTTTCCCAAATAAATAATTTTTTGGGAGTACCTAAAGCCTAGGCTTTGAAGTATACAATGTAATTCATTGGACAGGGGTTTAATAGTTGGAAAATACATGACTGAATAAAAATACAGGAAAATCTACTGAGTTTTCAGAGGGTTCTAATGTAATTGTGCTTCTTGCTTTGGAAGATTTGGGGAGATACAATTTAATAACGTCATCTCTTTCTCTGCATTATTATCAAAATGCAGCTGTTCTTGTATCTCATGTTCCAAACAGATTTGATTTTTTTTTGGCCCCCCCATAAAAAACGTATAAAATTAATGCAAGATACTACTTCCATCATTCAGTATTCAACATTACAGAAAATGGCTTCTTAGCCTTAGTGAATAAAACATATGCCTGATATGCTCAAATCCTGTCACTGGCATAGGTGCTCACAAAGGAAGCATAGCATCTGGTCCCACTCTGTTGCCCAACACGCAACCCCATAAAGAGCTGCAAAATACAGAGTAGAAAGCAAGTAACACGTAATAATTAACATCTCTTTTATGTCTCTGACTGTATCTGGCACAAAAATAACACAATTTTTATTTGGTTTTAGTACTTTTGTTTGTTTTAATTTTGTATTTTCTTTTACTTTGGCCATGGCTCTGCTGGTTTTAAACTGCACACACCTGCAGAAAACAAAGAAAAATATATTCCTATGCCATCTAATCCAGTCCAGACTCTGCTCCTACTAGAAAGGCAAAAAACTGCTTCCTCATTACTGTTAGCCTCCTAATTTTCCCTGGAGAGCAGGGAAACCTCTCCACATAGATGCTATTTTGCATTTATCTGTATACTGTGAACAGATGGGACATGAAGAGGCTGGGATGCGAAAGACTTATTTCTGCCTGCTCTTTGTCATGTCTCTTTGCACCATGCTGCTCTGCAGGAGCAGTCATGATGCTTTGAGGAGGGCCAGAACTCAGCTCTTTTTTTCACTGAGACTGTTGCAATACAGGAAGAGCATCCAGACTGACAGGGCAAGACTACAACCTGCAGTAGGACACTGCAGAGCTACCAGGGCAAAGACAAGAGAGGGGCGACTGGATGAAGGACCTAGATGTCGGCAGAGGACTGGCCCAGGACTTGCCCTGACCAGTGGAGAAGAGAGGGAGCTTTGTCCATCAGGACTTCAGGACTGGCACCAATGTGGGACTTCATCGACCCGAGCCCAGGATGATTTTGCACAAACACAGCATGAAGCCAACAGAGGCATTGCTGACAGTGAACAAAGAACCTGTGGAGGAGAGGCAGTAGTTTCAAACAAGACTGCCCTAATTCAGGTCTGAAGATTTTCTGTACCACAAGAGTGGTGTCTTATATGAGGCAACTCCATCTGAGTGATACGATCACAGCCTCCAGGCTGCTCAACCAGGAGTGCAGCAACACTCTGCTGTCCATGAAAAAGGCCAGGACACCCAGCCCAGCCCTCTGCTAGACTTTGAAAAAGGCAGAAAGGGAATATTTCCTTCATCTGCCTAACTAAAATAGTTACAGAATGACAATCCCTTATTTACTAGACATAAAACTTGAGTATACTAGTCTACATATCATAGTAAATCATTATCTGTCCTTCTATGGTACAGTGTAAAATCTATATTACGTGGTTGTGTGAAAAGGTACTAGAAACTATACAGAAAAGAATAGTTTTCTATTCTTTTCCCAAGAAAAAGGAAGAATTTTAAAAGGAAGGAAGTGCAATTAAAATAAAGGAATATGTTTCCCTTTTTAAACATTTCTTTTTACTGAATGAATGGAATGTAAAAGCCCTGATACAAAATTTATGCCTTTTTTTTTTTTTTTTTTTTTTTTTTTTTTTTTTTTTTTTTTTAGATTCTGTTGTCAAAACTTGTGGGATCATAAAAAAAAAAACAAAACGGGTACTTGTGTAACTATTCACATATAACTTTTTATCCAGTTTGAAGTTCATATTCATGCATGCAGAACAGATACAATTTTTAACTGTTTGAATTTTCCTTTGTTTATTTCTGTCGCATATACTGTGATGAATATAATTTTACTCCACGCATTTAAGTTTTCTACACTTTAGAATTATTTCTGAAAAATAATGCATCTGAGTCATCCTGGAAAAGAAAAGAAAAACGAGCAGAAAGCACAGAAGCAGGAGCTGTACTGGTCTGGGACTCAGACAGAGATATTGGACTGGCTCTTTCTGCTCCTCCCTCAACCTAAGGAGGTCCAGCAGTGGGAGCCAAACAGATGGTGCAATCCTGTTCACTAGCAAGACTCCCACAGCCACATTTAGCAGTTGGAGAAGGTCAGGAAGGGTGCACGGCATCCCCAAGAGTGCAGTGAGAGTCATTTTAGCACGACTTGTCTCAGATACACTACTCTGAGCTGGGCTTTGACCCGATGTCCGCAAATTGGAGTGGTGCAGAGAACATAATGTTTCTTGACATTTCTCAAAGGTCATGTGGTGCTTTTTTTGGCTGAAAACATAAAAAAGAAAGAGTAATGATCAAAAAGAGAAAAGGGGCTGGGAGAAGCCTGCTTTGCACAATTTGTTCTCATCTCTCACAGAAAAATGCCATATTGACTGTCTATCAGGCTACTTTGTAAATACAAGATATAGGACTGATCTGGCTGTTTGTACTAATCACAGTAAAATACTGATAATATAATAAATTACATGGGGTGTAGTGCTTGTTTATAGACTGAGTGCTGCTGCTATAAATAAATATTGCAGAACTGTAGTCCATGTGTTCAATTGGCAAGATCTGCTTTTGGGGGAAATTTAAAGAATTTTTCATGGGATTCTCAAGGCAGCCATTTCAATACACAAAAGGTGACTTGGCTTAACTCTTCTGGCAGGGCATTTTATTTATAAAACTAGCTTTATCCAATACACTCTTGGATGTGTCTTTAGTATTTTGTACAATATCTGACATGCTGTTTGCTCTTGGCATAGAGATTCGCACTGTTGATGGCCTCTGTACTACTCAGTCATTAGGAAAAGAGTATGCACATTCTTTTAAATTTTTTTAAGAGTATATTCTCCTTTACTGGAACACAAGGAGGCAAGAAGAACTAAGCAAGCAAATATGACATTATCTGGATTTCACTACATGATTAACTGGAGCACTCGCATCAAGATCCAAAAGATCTGTGCAGATTTCCAAGATTTGGAAAAAATATTTTATGGCTGGGGAAAAAACCAAACCAAACCAAACCAAAACAAACCAACCAAACAAAACAAACCAGTTCTCTTTCTAGCATTTCCTGCACAGGAAATAGTACTACTTTCATATTTCACAGCAACACAGGAAAGATAAGGGTTTTTTTAAGGATGCAATGTTCCAGAGAGAAGGCTGCAGGTAGGTAGCAGAAATCACTTCCTGATCTGTCCTCTTTCAGGGAGTAGTGGGTAATGTAGGAATAAGCACAGCAACAGAGGAAAAAATAATTTTGTGTTGATGTAGTGTACCAGCAAATCTTATTTCTAAAAGAAGCAAAATTTTCTAGAAAGCGGATGCTATCTATCTTCTGGAAGGTCTGGTTGTTGGGATTCTTTTTTTTTTTTTTTTTTTAAGATAAGACTATTAGTCAGGGTGAGATGGGAAGGTGGTAATTTGAGACATCTAGTCATTAGCGTGTGACATTTATATTGCTAAACCCTAAAATTCATATTTCCATGAAAACACCTTTTCTAGTTTCTCACTTGATCTGTGCACAGTGCTTAGACACAAACGCTGAACATCTCAAAGTACTATTTAAGTACAGGGCATCATATACATTTCTGCAGTAGAGAACAGCATTTCTCAAAGTACCCTTATGTTTTCCTACTATGGTGCTTCATTATTAGCTTACATTTGCTACAGAAAGGAAGATGATTTCTTTCTTTTGTCCCTTATGAATGATTTTTACCACTACACACAGACTTGTTTTATGGAATCTATAAGAGATAAGAGGAAGGAAGAAATATTTTGTTGCTTTAAACATCTGATACAAGGTCAGAGACTGAATGAGTACAGGGAATGAATTACTTCCCTGGTCTTCAGAATATGTGCCTTCATAAAACCCAGAGGAGGAAATTTGTAGAGGGAAGAGATAGTACCTGCATTATGCTGGAGAGTAGATACTACCTGCACTATTTTGTAGTTTAGAAACATGAAATATTTTCTGAGTTCCACACTCTAATTCAAAAAGAATGATACAGTAAGAAAACCTAAAGAAAATTACAATGTGGCACTGATTCCACTGCAAGAGCCAAGCATTCAATTATTTTCAAGCAAAATATTGTGCAACAAGGTCTTATCTTTTAAATGCAAAAAATTAAAACTAATGTAGTGTTACATTTCTGGAATTAAAGATTCAAAAATCATCAATCAACCAATCACTTATGTGAATATTACATCACCCATATTGCATAATTTGCAACATACATTGCTGCTGAAGACTAATACCTTAGGATTTAAGGTATTAAAGAGAGAAAAATAGCAATTCCTGCATTTATGCAATGAAAACCACCAAAATAAAGAGAAAGATATATAGTGGGGGTTTTTGAACATGGTGTTGTGAGCACACTGGCATCAATCACTGAAGCAGTCTGGCTCTGGTTTTGTGTGAATGCTGTCCTCAGGCCCCATGGTAACATAGCTCCCCTGGCGCACCCTAGGATGATCACTGGGACTGCGCAATGGTGTGGTTTTGTCAGTGCCTTAGGGTCATCTCAGTTACCTCAAAGGGTATCTGCAAATGTATTTTGAAGGCAATAATGAACTTGGTGCTTCATAAACCTTCTCCTGGCACTGGTTTGAGACAATTCTCTAACTGGAGGCAAAACTAAAACCAGTGTGTAAAGTAACGGAACCTACCTATCGATGTTGTAGTGCGTTAATTGGGTTTTTATTGTGTTTCATTTTTATATTGGGTTTAGTAATGTTTCTTCTGCTCCCTGGAAACTGTATCACGTGGTTTGTCCCTGCGAGGCTGTGCCCATCCTCCCACGCTGGAATGTAACCCAACTCTGTTCCACTCCACCTTGTTCCTGATTGGGTAATGGCTTGTCCCTGCCTTTGGCCCCTTCCCCCTGGATAAACGCCCTGAGATGGAGGCGGAGGAGGGTCTTTCGCCACGGGACGGGGATGAGCTACTGGGCTCCAGACTCTGCAGGGGCAGGACGCCCCCCAAAAATAAATCTGTGATTTCCCCCCCAGAGCAAAGAGCAGACTCTCCTTCCTTTTGCCATCAACAGATGTCTGGGTCTCTCAAAAGAACCGCCACATATCAGGGCACTGGATTCTCAGAGAAAATGAATGCATACTTAAAAAATAGAAGAAAATTTCTCCCATGTCACTAAAAAGTAATTAACATTACAGGAGCAACAACCCATAACATTTGAGAGCAAATATTAAAGACCATTTGGTGCTGGATGCAGAATAATTCCTTAGTTTTTTTCCACAGTTTTCTTACTAGAGGAGCAGAAACTGGTGGTATGTACAAATCTGGCTAGACATGAGCAAGTTGAAAAGGAGACCTGAAAGCCTAGTGTGCCTTTGAAAGCAAAAGGTTTGCTTTATTCGCTTTAGAAGACCAAGAGCATCCTGGCTCTCATAAAGCTCTTGTCCCAGATGTAGAAGGGGTTGGAGAAGAGGAAGGCAACATATATAGATCAGCTTTTGATATATCATGCTTTTTAATTTGTGGGGCTTTTTTTACAGGGGTAATTTTTGGGGTCAGCTGCACTCACTGTGAGGGAAAGGAAATAAAAGGGTCTCCTGTCAGCACGTTGCAGCACTTGTGCTCCATCTGTTCCACTTACAGGAAGGACTGGTCAATGCTGCGCATGCTGCCAGCACTGAACTCCGGCGCTTAATGCAGGATGAAGGGCTTGAGCCATGCAAGCCGACAACAGAACAGGCCTTGTGCTTCTCCATACCCCTGTTTAGTTCTCACCTCCTTTCTGTACAACCCATGTACCACTTGACTTTTAAGGCTACATTATCATAAGTTTTGGAATTGATTAGCCTAACATTTTTAACCCTTTCTCTTTTAAGCTTTGTGGTCATTTATTGATTAGTTCTCTGCCCTGGCATTTCCCTGTAAATATGTTTAGGCATCTGATACATTTCAACTCATCATACAGTGAGAATCTGAGCAGCAACAATTTGTATTGATTTGGCTTCCAAAATTTACCTTATAGAAATTGAATTTCTAGACAGCTTTGCTTTAAAAATGGCCTCATGAAAATATTAGCATAAGGATTATTTTGTCCTTGAAGTCTTTTTCCTAACATCTCTTTCTTTTGTACCACAGAGTGGCAGCCTCTGTACTTTCTCCACTTTCCACAAATTCATCCTCATTTCTCTGCCTCTGTCTACTTTCTTTCAATTCTCCCAGCTGTTTTCATGTGATTATCTGTGAGTTGGCATTTACCAAGTAAGGGAAAGGCACATACACAGGCAGCCAGATGCTTTTGATTATTGCTATTTACAAAAGAGAGCAGAGCTGTGCATATCATGGCTTGGAAATCTCTTTCTGTATACTGAATTCTGTGTATTTCTCCACCACAATCTCTTTTTAATTTTGTTTAAGGATGAGCAGTTGCATTTTCATACCTTGTCATTCCTCAGTCAACAGAAATGTGCAAGGTGTTCTTGGGACGGGCAAACTCTCATATGGGGAATCTATGGCTACTTTGGTGTATTTTTATTGTTGAGGACACAAAGGCTTGAATCTCTGTGGTTTGGTGCTTTGTGACCATTTTGTTCTGTGCCAACCTCTGTGAGATTTATACTTCTTTTTTCCTTCTTAAAACACAACTTCTTCACAGCAGATTGTGAGATCTTCCAGAGGAAGCAAATCTTTAGGAACTTCCAAAGCAAAGCAAAACAAAGCAAACCAGCAAACTATAAGGCAATAGCAACAGAGTGCTTTTGACATGCAGATCAGCTGTCATTTCTTTATTTCAAAATTCACATGATGTACAATGAAAAAACTCAGATTCTCCTGTAACATAAACCACAATAGGAAGCAGCATGTTTGCTATACCTGAACAAAAAGATCATCTGGAGAAAGATGAAAACAAATTTTTTTTTTCTTCTTAATAAGAAAACTAACAGTTATGTTGAAACAGGAGAGAAAGAAGTTACTTGTTTGCACACACATGGGCTTTTTATATTGGTTTTATATTGGGTTGTGGTAATGTAAAATAGATTCTTAATTTAAAAGAGAGCGCTTAGACAAAGAACACTCCAAAAGAAACAACTTTATCATGATCTCTGATCAATAAATGAAATTTATAGGATTAGAAAAGGTCTCTCTGTGTTTGCAAATGAAAATATGCCACGACATGTATACAATTATTTCTACCCATCATGTGAAATAATCATTATTTGCAAGCAGGATAGTTCCTAATTTATTTTTCTAATAATCTAGTCACTGTGCAGCTATAATACTTATTGATTGTGATTCTTCCAGTTCAAAAACATATTGTCAAAACAACCCTCTTGTTGTTCCATAAAATAAAAGAAAAAATGATAAAGCAGTATTTGCGGTACATAAATAGCACCAAAATGCTTCTTAATTATGTAATCATTATGTAATCATTATGTAATGTTACCAAAAAAGACTGGAGTGTAGTCCATCTAATTTTAGTCATCCAAAGAACAGATTTCAGTCCATCACCTAAAATCCCTCTCCCTTCTTATCCAGAGGGTAAGATGAAATGAACAACTTTCTGAAGACCACAAAATCACAGCATCATCAAGGTTGGAAGAGACCTTCAAGGCCACCTAGTCTAACCTCAACTCAGCACCATCACAATTACCCCAAACCACATCCCCAAGTGCCACACCCAGATGCCTCTTGAGCATATTCAGACAGGTGACTCTACCACTTCCCCAGGCAACTTATTGCAATGCCTAACCAGACTTTCAGTGAAAAAAAAGCAACCAAGCCCACCTCACTACAAGCTCCTTTCGGGTTGGTGATAGATGCCAATATCTCTTCAATAACTATAGAAGTCAGTGTTTTGATGGTTGCTACCAGCTCATAGTACTCCAGATAGCCCAAAATGATTCTGACAGAGCTATTAACCTGTATATGACTAGATTTTGTTGTGGAGAGGAATGGAAAGGCTTGCTAAGAAGCTCTTCCATGGATGCACTCTAATAGAGAAAGAGTCCAATCCAATTTTTTTCCCCACATATTTGGGTTGGTTTACAACCTCAAACAAATAAAAATCTTGAACCTGTCTCTCAGAATCCTGACATTAAGTTTAGAAATGTGAGCATTAAAAAAATAATTGTTTCTTTTTGTTGGTTTCTGAACATTTTTGGGTACTTTGCCAAGACCTCAAATGTTTCTAAATGAATGTGAGGGTTGTAATTAAATAATTTTTACTTAATATTTTTTATATCCTTAATTAGGATATTCCTATGATAGAAGGGTATTTGCATGGTGAATCTTGTCTACAGGAACAGATGTTCAAGAAAAACACAAAATATTAGAGATAACTGTTAAAATGACAAACTTTTTGGTAGTTTTTAGGAATTTGAGCAATTGTGCACCAATACTTGAAAGAGGCTGAAGCTATTGGTATGAAGCAACACAGTTTGCTTCTTTCTGTGGGTTCTGGGTGTTGAACTCCCTTACTCTGTCTCAGTCAATCTTTTCAGTCACTGCCCTGTGTTTTTGCCCAGGACCATGTCAGAAAAAACAGTGCACCCAGACTAATGCCTTAAACTTCTCTCACCTTCTTATGCACATTACATAGAAAAAAAAAAATCTATCTATCTATCTATCTGTCTATCTATCTATCTATCTATCTATCTATCTATCTATTTATCTCTATCTTTCTCGACAAAGAATTAACAACTGAAATACATTTTGACAAAAAACAATTAATATTTAATTCTGAGACAGAAAAGAGTGCCTGTTTGTAACTCAAGAAATTCTTGCGTGCTGTCAGAAAAATATTTCAGGTAAGCAAGTTAGCAATGGGGCGTCTTGCAATATCTAAAATTTTCATTTTCTTGAGACTCAGGATAATTACACACTTCTGTTCTCTGAGGTTTTGTATGCAACAGCAAATAAAGCAAGCTCAAATGCTTTCTGTCACCTAGACAGGTGTTACTGTAAGCTAACAAAAGAAATACAAAAAAAACCCCATCCAGAGAATAAACACAAGCCTTCCTCACTAAATAGTCATTTGACATCCCTTTTCACAATTTGCCCCTTGAGCAAAGATCTCTGTGATAAGGATAAGCTCACACTGTAAATGCTACTTTACAGCTACTATATTGAACTGTGCTAAAGGCAATATTTGTAGTTAACATTACTGTGCAAATTTCTTGCTGTTTTTGAGCTAGCTAGAAAGACAATACTGCTGATGTTTCTATCAGAGTAAGATTTCTCTCCAAACTTCTGCCCACATTTTCAAAGCTATTAGAATTGGAATTTTTTAAATTATTCCTCATTTTTTACTGATTTTACTTTGTTTGAAGACAAAGCTTTTGCTTTACCTATTAAACTGTCTTTATCCCAGTAATTTTCTCACTTTTAGTCTTAACCACCTTCCTCTGGGAAGAGGAGGTGAGCAAGGATCTGTGTGGATCTGAGCTGCCCACTGAGGTTAATCCACAACATAATTGTTTTATGGTCACCCAAAATGAAGTAAAATGCCTTAAATTGATTCCAGCTTTGTCTATTACTTAAAATATAAAGTTAATATGAAGTGAAGATCAACACCAGATCCAGCCTGTTCTCTGCTTTCTGGTTATATAAACAAGAATGTACATGAAGATAGAATGATTGATTTCCATTGTGATTTACACAAACCAAGGGTATTCTTACAACAGGTATCACTGAAACTGCCAAATAAAAAAGTGTAAGTCATAGGCATATTCAATATTTATGATAACTGCAGATAGGCAGAAGTGAAGTAACCCTCACTTTTGTGGCTGGGATTGCCCAGCTTGGAAGGACGTACATTTTCTTTCTGCAGAGTACTGATAACTTTTCTGTGGTGCGTTATGATAACTGATGTGTAGAGGATCCTGCTTAAGTGATAGTATGTCAAGATTCAATGAAATACTTAATCACTCCTTCTGTGTTATAAGGTTTTAATGTTTCTGTGTTCCTGTTCCTGACATATTTTTCTTCTAGAAATGCTATGGCCAAAATTTCAAAGGGGAAATTGAAAGCCTACTACCAAATGTGCGCAGTCCACATTTTCAGAGATTATCATGTATTTTTACTCACTTGTGGGCACAAACAGTTTAGGCATATCATAATCCAATTTTGACTTGTGAACACACAGCATGCTTTCAAAAATGTGCTTGCATGTGTTATTAATAGATATGGGGTAATGCTTACAGCTCCGGCCAAAGCATTCACCAGAGAGCACCCTGGAGAAGGAGATGAAAGCAACCAGAGCAGGAGCCAGACAAATTGGAATATGGGGCAGCAACAGCAGGAGCCCAGAGCAAATGAAAAGTTAATGCAACATTCCTGGGAACAAGACAGGGACTGCATCCCTGGCAGGGCTTAGAACAAGTCCTGATATTGGCATGAAACAAACTGGTTATTGTGAATTACCAGGATAGCATTCTATCTTGGGATTTGTGGCAACTCTGTAAATCATGTTTGCTTTTCTGTCATGGTTTATCATGTCATTGAAAACCCTTGATGGAAATATAACCTCATAAGCAAGATTTCCTCTGTTTAATCTCCATCTTGTGTATATAATCAACAAGTATTTGTTTACAGCAAGTCTGACTTACATCTAATACATTTGAACTCAAGGACCTCCAGAGATGAAAAACAAAGCAATAATCTACAGCTTTCCAAGCCTACCAGAATACCTTGTCACAGTGATGGAGGGTGGGAGAGTGTGCATTTCTGCTTGTGTGTCAGTGAAAGAAAAGGAAGGTGGACAAGTGCAGGGCTAGGTTAAGCATATGGGAAGCAAGGAAAATATATGTTGAAGGACTTGCAGTCCCCTTAAAATCTGTGCAAGATATTTGGCTAAATTCCATGCAACACTGAAATTCGAGGAGAAAGTCTTTAGCCATTAGCTGTGATATAATTTAGTTTGAAAACTTAATGAGAGTGGGAAAATAGCATTTGGGGGGCGAGGCATTTGCATAGCCCACTTCTTCTGCAGGTGTCTAATTGGTAGTGATACTGGTTTCATTAGAACACGCAGCAGGTTGTGGAGCTATCTAAAATGTCACAGAAGATAAATGCATTTTGTTATCAGCAAATGTAACTGCTTGCACTGGGAAACAAATGCAGAATATACTGTATGAGAATTAAACTGCATCCACCCTTTCATCCAGCTCTAGAAAAACTGGAACAGACTGAGATATTAACAGTTTGTATGCTGCAGAAGAACTAGCTTAAAAGGCACAAATATGGAAATCTAAAGCTGGGATGAGTAAAACCAATCTACAGGCTTTAGTAGTGCTGTGTTTGCTGCAGTCACTTTTCTGTTAGAGAAAAAAAGGCAACAGAATCACAATTTGAAGTTAATGGGCTTCTGTACTTTCAACACAATGTAAGAAGGTAAAGGGGTTTTATACTAAACCCTGTGTGCAAGAAATTAATTCTTAGATATGCTAAGAATTAGCACTCAGTTTTTTGTGTGGAAGATTATTTAGGATTGTTGCCTGAGGAGAAAATGGTCCATTGTTTGGACTTCTGTCTCTACTCATTGTTAAAATTGAGTGTGATAGCAAATACATATCTATAAAGGAAGTGGAGGGAAATACAGTACTGGCCTTAAACCCACAAATATAAGCAAAAGTAGACAAAAGCAACCAGACAAAGTGGAATATGGAATAAAGAGGTAGCACACAGCTGCAGACTTAAAGTATCCTAAATAAAGTTACCTTATGTTCTCTAGCCTTTTTATTTATTTATTTAAAAATAAATAAATAAATAACTATAAAATAAAAAAAATATATATACATAGGTTCTGGCATATTTTTTTTTACCTTCAGGAAATTCACTGAAATTTATAACACAGAGACACAGGCACCTCACTGACTGGTACAAAGGACACCTTAGTACAGAGATGGAGAACCTGATAGATTTACTTGTGCCCATGATTGCTTTCAACAGCCAGGGCTGCTCATATCTCTCCTGGCTTTCTTGGCTGCCAAGCAAGGAAAAGCCACCAGAGCTAAATGTGCCATTCCCTTTAAGTTCCCACCAGTCTGAAGATTACATGAGTTCCTTAGGCCACTACTACTAACTTTTCTGCAGGCTTTTCATGTTTTATACCTACCACCTCCCTTCTGTGACCTACTATGATCCTACACTGCATTATTTGCCTTTGAAAAACTGTTATTTTCAATTACAGCTACTGTTTCACAGAAACTGTGAGGATGTTCTGAATCTCATCTTTTGTGTATTAATTAGCCAGTAAATAAATATTTAAAGCTATGTATTTAGCTATGTATTACAGTAACTTTAGATTGGTTTTATAAGGGGAAAAAAATAATAATAATAAAAAAAGCTTACACCATTCTAACACCATTCTACTGCCTGACTTGATATATTCTCTTTCTGTATAGCTCCTTCTTTCCTTCTCCGATGTAATTTTTGAGTCTGCTGGCAGACTTTAATCAAATTTAACAGAACTATCTACCAGGCAGCCTATGTACCTGGACCAGACAAGCAGCACAAACAGAGCTTGTAATGAATGAGCTTTTCTTGTCTAGCCAAGTCGGTAGCAAATGTGACAAGGTGCTAAGCGTTGTGCAAGTGCTTTTCTTTTGGGGTGTTGTTGTTGTATGTTTTCTATTTGTTTGTTTGGTTTGTGTTGGGAAATGAAGTATTATTGCAGTTGAGAAGTGAGGGTAGGGATGATTTGGGGAAGAGCCAGAGTTACTCCTGGAGGCCACTGAAGGAAAAAAATTAGAGTATTGTGGAAAAATAAGCCTTTTGGGCAGAGGGCAGGCACAGCAATAAGGGAACCAAAATCACAGAAAATCAAATCTTATGAATTACTCTACCTGTGCAACAACTTTTTTGCATTTGCTCATTTATATTTAGTCTTTTTTGGATTCTGCTTTTGCACTTTGTTTTTCTACATCTAAGATAATATTCTAAACAGTCAAATGAACCTGTTCCCCTTTTTAGTTATCAGCATGAAACAAAGCTTTCCCAGCTTCCTGGAGGACAGTGTATGAACTATTTTTCTTGTCCAAGCAATGCAATAAAAAGTGAATATTTATTGTGTTTACTAACTATGGAGAACAACTTTTCTCAATGAATACAGTCATTCTGCCAACTACTCCTGAACAGGCTATTAATTAAATCTCTGTATTTGTGTATTTGTAGTAGTTTATATGCACAGTTTTTAACGTCCTGTAGAATTTATTCATAACTGGTCAGTATGATTATTTTTTGTTTAGTCTGTGCACTTTGATTAATCACCAAATCAGATGGTATTATTTCTGCTCCAAGAATGAGTGACCTATGCATTATAAACAGGAAAATTGCCTTGCTTGTTAATGAATTATACATGAATATCCACTGGTTTTGATGGCTCTTGTGATAAAGACAAAAATGAGGCTTTAATAAAGGGCTATGATGCTTTTCACTAGCTCTGAATACTCTATAAATCTATTCTTTCTATTCACAATTCATTCCCTTTCTTGGACTATTCACATGAATATGGTTCTCCTTGTAAAAATGTTTGTGAATAAAAACCCTGTGAATATGACTGAAATAAATCAGCAGATATAGTCACAAAACAGGCTTGTTACTTGCTGGGTATTTTAGAAAAACTGAAGTTCCTAGAAGTAGGAAAGCGCAACCATTGTACAGTCCTTGAAGACAGAGAAAATCTGAATTTTTCACAGCTGAAGTTAAACAGGAAGCCTAGCCCTGTGCTGTTCATTAGCACACAGTGTGTCTTACAGTACACACTGCATTTGAAAAATATATAGTGTGTATGATACTACTTGCTACAGTAGAACAGATTTCTGTTCCTATTGTCTGCATAGAGATAAACAAGAATCTGAGTTGTTTTGTTTTTCATACTGACCTATATTAAATTCTGAGCAATAACAGTGGGTGCATCAGAGTGCACACAAAGGATTCAATCTGAAAAAAAAAATTATGCTTGCCATGAAATATATGCTCTGTGAGGAATATCAAGAGGAATACTACTTGAAAAGAGAGCAATAAATTAAAATAAAAATGCTTTAAAATGCATAATTATCATGCATTAAACTGAAAAAACAGGGGATAGAAATATCCATACTCCTCAAAATGTCAAGTTGAACACCTTGCTGTGAGCCAGGCAGCTTAATGTAAGTGTGGCTTTCAGTTCTGAACTTCTAATGCATAGAGGACAGCATGACAAGAGGTTATAGCTTTATAAAAAGGACATGAAAACTGTAACATTTCATTAACATTAAATCAGTTATTAACATGTCTGAAGAAATACATTTTTGAAGTCTGATACTTTGTTCAAAGAACACAAGTTAAAATGTCACATGCCTGAGACCACTACTGTGCTCAATGCTTTAGTAAAGGATGCAAAATCAAGGGACTCTGTGTTCAAGAATATCAAAGAAAGCCTGTTATTTTTTTTCCTGATAAAAGAAATAAACAAATCTTGCTAATCTGTGAAGTACTTTAAAAATGAGTATATTTTGTTATTTTTCTTTCTGCTCCTGAATCACAGTAAAATCTGACAAAAACCTTTTTAATGACCACTTTTATGATCAAAATTATTGTCTGAAACTCTGTGGTTTTTTTTTTTTTTTTTTTTTTTTTTTTTTTTTTTTTTTTTTTTTTTTTTTTTTTAATGTCCATATAGCTGTTTAAAAATGGCAGTTTCGTTCATTCTCGGCTATGGGTAATTCTCCTTGCTGACCCTGTTGTTGAAAGGCTTAATTGTGGCACTATTATTTGTGATGAGTGATGTCTCACTTCATGAAAATAATCCCCAAAGACAGTAAAAGCAATTAGAATCAGGCTCCACAAACAAGCACATAAAACACACCCAAACTTTTTGATTCCTTCTTCTAAATATAGCACTTATTGAAGGGCTATGGAAGACATAAGTCTGTATAAGTCTGTTCTCTTTCTCTCTCTCTTTTTTTTCTTCCCTAAGGATAGTTTGATAAAAGTAATCAGTTTAATACAATGACCTTGCTTCCAAGGCCTAGCTTACCGAAGATGATTTTGTTTGCATATGTAAATGCAATTATTTCCTGTCTGAATGCAGATAGCTTCAGACCAAACCTCAATATGCAGAGTGAACCATGATTCAGGAGTTTAGGTAAGATATCAAAACAGCTGTACATCCTAATTTGTCATACGCATCCTTAGAAGAGTCCCCCATGAATGTACATACAATCAAGGTTTCTCCTTTGGAACTTGGTTACTCTTCTATTCACTAGGCAACAGAATATATGGGAAATAGGAGATGCTAAATGCCACTAGGATTTCAGGAAGTTGCAGAGTGTTTTGATCCTTGGAGAAAAATCTTAATATTACCAGAATTGTAGTTTTTTAAGTCAGAAGAGAGTGTTAATGGGATTTTCTGCATAACAGGATGGAGAACTTCAGACTGTTCCACCAAGTACAAAGATACTGCTCAGTGACATTCTGCACAGAATTCAAAATAGCATACAGCAGTGGTTTAACCACTTCAACTGATGAAGGGTCCTCCAGTTCTTTAGGGAAGGTTAATTACTTCTATTTCATAAATAAGCCCTTTGAATTTATGTACCTAAAATTTTCAATCATAGTTTTCACTGCAACTTTGGTTTCTCCTAGATTAAAAAATTATCTGCTAGGATTTTTCTGGTCATTATACTGCAGTGAACATACTGAATAAATTGAGTTACCTATATTTCTTGCTATGTTTTATTAATAATTTTTCCCCACTGTTCTCTCATTGTTCACTAGCCTACTAAAAATGTGAACAACAGAACTGCATCCAGGAGGCCAACAGCCATTTACAACTGCAGTGTTCTATACCCACAGCTTGTCTTTATCCTCAGAGCTATAGTATCTAATTGAGACTTTCCCTAATCTCTTGTGCCTCCAAATTTTATTATCAGTGCAATCCAAAATATTTCCTCATCTCAAAGGAACAAGTAACATATTTGTCTCCTGGAAGCATGACCTTGGATTTTTTACTGTCTGCATTTTTCAAATGTGCTTACTTCAGCAAGCAATCCAGATTAATCCATAAAGCTCACGTGACTCTGGGAAATTTATTTGTTTGCTTATAAATGAAATAACGAATAAACGTTCAGTCCTAATCAGATCCTAGCTTGTGCCTGTCATGGGTTAGTACAGTTTAGTTTTTTAGTTATAGAAAAATGTAGAATAATTCTCCAGGTCAGGACCTGGGAATTGCTTTAGAAAGGACAGGGACCTATCAGAGGGTTAGTTGGAATATTGGCATCTGTTCTGACCACTGAAAATTGTTGGCTACGACTTTGGGTAGTACCATATAAAATCCCTTGATTTCCTGTAGGCGGGTCTTTTTCCTTCTTTCCTTTGGCCAGAGAGAGACAGGTAACATTGAGCTGGGCCTGCTGCTTCCCCCTTTGGGGGGATCTGGCCTGAGGCCTGGCCGGATTCCATCGGCTCCCGGGTGAGGGGGGCGGGAGGAAGGAGAGGTTGCTGCTTTACAATAACTACTGTATCCAAACTTCCCTGGAGCAGGGAGAGATCTCTGCCAGGCCCCTGATAAGAGCTATGGGCACCATTTGGGCTGAAGCCACCCTGATTTACACCGAGGGTGGGCTGAAAAGGCATTTATGATCCTGCTTGGGTTTTTTTGTGATTGCGGACTGCCCGGGTGTTCTGATCTCTGATGTTTCTGTGTGAGTTCTTCCCTCACCAGCGTGGCCTTGAACATCTTAATACCATGAGCTACAGAGATGGAGACAAAGACTCTGAGCAGATTTAACCCTTTCCTGCCAACATGAAGCTTCCAGAGCTTGGCCCTTCTCTGAGAGAGTAAGAAAGGACAGAGTGAGCATAAAGAGGAAAAACAGCATGAAGGCTGTAGAGCAAGAGTAAAAAGACTATTGAGACAGAGGCTTGAAGAGTTGGTTGTTCCACTCTTACTTGAGCCATAGAAATGAACTCTATATTTAGATCATTCCTTTAAATCATGGGAAAGATATGCATTTGGGGAGATGATTGTTTAGATTTGTGTGTAGATTTGAGCAAAAGTGTTTGTGATGGACTAAGTAATATTAATCCTATAAGATGCTTGAACAGAGATAAAGATGAGAAGCTCTCTGCACCAGTGAAGAAGTGAGAAGCTATCTCTGTACCTTGAGATAAAAAATCCTTTGCTTTGGAGTTATTAATCTTTAAAAGGTGACACCCCAGTATGCGAAAGTCTAAGACCCATGACCCCTAAGCAGCTTGGGAACCTGCTCCTGGGAGGGTCACAAAGGCAGGTTTCTCTGGGTCGTTGTTTTTGTGACAGTTTAAAACCCACAAGAGAACTGTTCTAGGTTGTCAGTGGGATCCATGACTCTAAGAGAGACTCTTCCCCTAAAAAAATGATGAAAGACTATTTTCAGATAGTGAAACTGACTGAAAACTACAAGTTTCATCTCTTTATGTTGTTTTGTAAGAAAGTGAACAGTTTGTAAGAGGAGGGAAGAGTGTTTTTAAAGTTTCATTCTGTTTTAGGTTTTTTTTCCCAACTCTTTTTTCTATTCTTTTAATGTGTGTTAATAAAACTATTTGTTAATTTTAAGGTTGAGCCTGCTTTGTTTTTCTCCTAGTCTCTCTCCCATAGAAAGAGTAAGTACTAAGGCCAAAATTTAGTGAACGTGAAACCACTACAGTGCCCAAATTAGACATGGAACTGGGAGATCTGCCCCAGAGCACTAATCACAAGTGACCCCTTATGGCTTGTAAATAAAACAGAACTTTTTTCATACTTTGTTTGCAGTAAAACTGTCAGGAGTGTCATTTTCTTGAATGCGCACTTATTTGTTATCCTTACAATTTTAGATATAGACATAGTCGCTTTATTAACTTCAGGGAGGGTTTAACAATATTATATTTTTGTGAAATCATATCTAAATCCCAAAGTCAAAATTTATAAAACCTTTCAGCATTTAAAATAGGAAACAATGTCCAAATCCCTAGAGAAGAAAGTTTGCCCTTAGCTGTCTGTGGAATAGGTAAACTTCCCTGCAAGCAAATTCATGGGCATTAAACACTGTCCAGACTCCCTTGCTAGAACCACAAAATGGAGCTAAAAATGAAAAGCTACTTTTGAGAATTTTGTGCTAGTTCTTTTTAGGAAACTAACTTGGGGCATGAAGTGTTTCCAGGTGCTTGCAGCAATGGTCATGCACAGACTGTGATGTTTAGACTCTGTCTTATGGAGGGCAGAGAGGGAAGGGAAGGGAAGGGAAGGGAAGGGAAGGGAAGGGAAGGGAAGGGAAGGGAAGGGAAGGGAAGGGAAGGGAAGGGAAGGGAAGGGAAGGGAAGGGAAGGGAAGGGAAGGGAAGGGAAGGGAAGGGAAGGGAAGGGAAGGGAAGGGAAGGGAAGGGAAGGGAAGGGAAGGGAAGGGAAGGGAAGGGAAGGGAAGGGAACACAAACAGTGGCTGCTGTTGAACCAGAGTAGGGAGTGGCTTGCCTGGGGTCTGTCCAGAAAAGCTATCTCCTCTCAACTGCTCAAACAGAAAATTAAGTTCCCCAAACCATGAGATTTATGTATATGCGCATGTCTGACAGGCAGGAACACATCATAAGGAGGTTTGCTAGCTTCCAGTGATCATGCTTTCCAGCTTTTCTAAGTGAGCTGCCATTCTGTGTGTGCTGAAATGTGCCAGCAATATTATGCAGTAACAAGGTCACGCATATAATTTTTTTTTTCTATTTTCTAAATTAGTGATTTAAAATCAGTAATTTCATGTGCTATTTTAAGTTCAAAAATAATGATATGACTGACTAGAATAAATACTGTATATTAACTTTTAATTTACTCCTGGGATAACAGCCTTATCTAAGACATATTAAAGCAATCCAGCTCTGACTGCTACTATAAGGGAAAATGCTTTCTCCAATCTTACCAGTTTACAAAGAGCAACAAATGCGTGATTTTGGTCTCACCTTGACAAGGACCCTATTTTCCTGTTCTCTTGGAAATGTCCTCTCTTCCCAGAGTTAGAATGAAAGTAAAATCATTCCAAGCACAGAGACTTAAGAACAGTATATGCGTATTCTACATGCATTTATGTGCACGTCTGTATTTGGAATGTGGCACTGCACATGGTTTTAAATGATGCTGTAAATTACATGGTTCATAAGATTGTGACAAAAATTATCTGAGGGGGGTTTGGCACTAAAGGTATCTTTTATATATTTTTTTCTAGCTAGCAGTTGACAAGCTTGTTAACCTAAAAGGAGATGCTGCATCTCACTGAATCCAGCTGTATAAATATTTTAACATCATAAATGTTTTCCCAAGTACTGCAGCACATGGTGGTTTCAACTTCTAAGCACATAAGCTGGGAGAGGAGGTAAGAGAAAGAGAACAAACATTTCTAGTGGTGAAGGGAAGGCAGGTGAGGCTCAGTAAGAAACCAAATGATTCTTTAACAAATGACCAGCTTGGTGCTTCAGTTAATTTTGTATTCCATTTTTATGTCCCACTTGGATGCTAAGGTACATTTCTGGAATTTATTTTAAATGATTTCAAGTATGCTTCATCTAGAGTAATTTATACAATCAGTGATAATTCCTGTTGAAAATAATCTAATCCAGACAGAGAATCTTGCTTTCAAAGTAAGAAATTGCTGCTAGGTGTTCTTAATTTTCAATGAGATGCTAAATACAGCCTTAAAGCACAATTCAGAATACACTTTAGAAAGAAGAAATAAACATCTTAAGAAGATATTATCAGCTTCTGTGTAAACTTTGGTAAGGAAACATGCTGTTCCAGTTTGCAGCATCAGAAAAACGATTGTTTTGAGTCAATATTTTTGTAGCCAAATGTAAAGGGTTTGTTATATAGCTTTCAGGGCCGCTATACAACAAGATAGAAATAACATTTTGTGTGATAAATGTAAAGCTTTATCGCAGGAAATCCTTATATCCATCTTTGCATGACACTCAGCTTCCTATTCGCTTGTTCTAGGAGTGGCAATTGTACCATCCCATGCTACAATCCTTCTATCTTCTGGGAAAGTCTGAGATTTTCACTGACTTAACAGAAGTGCCACACACCCCCAAGAGGCCTCTTTGGCTGTATTTTCTGCTTACACAAATGAATGAGTTTGTGAAGTGGAAACCTCTCTGATTTTCACTTCACTAATGTGTAGCAACCATACAAAACTATAAAATCTGTGCTTTTACACAGTTTTCAAATTATTCATTTTGTTGAATTGAAGTGTCACAGAACTGAAAAGCCATTGTTCTAACATTAAAAACTGCAGAATACATTGAGGACCCTTACCCCATATGTCTGATATTGTTACACTTTATGAATAAGAACTCCATCTAGCCAGTTAAAGAACAGTCCTTAAATATTGATAAAACACACTTTCCGTATACTTTAACCCAAAGAAAGCAAAGCTTTCTGGTGCACTATTGCAACACTAGCCTTTTAATACCATATGACTTGTGATAAATTATTGACTACATTTTTCTAAATAATGTATCCTCATCAGTTCAAGAAATTCAGTAAAGCATGGTAGAACCATCTGCCACTAGCTTGAATTTGAAATGTGTGGTCCCATACATTTAGAAAACTGAGCACTGCTAGCATTTAACTAAACATTTCTGGAATAATGAACTTAACTCTATTGCAAAACACCCTAAGTTGCAAGCAACTGGATCCACACACAGGATCAGGGCAGACCACATCTAAACATTTGGCTTGCAGGATTATGAACTGGATATCCTTGCCTTCAACCCTGTGGCCATGTTCTGCCATTCACCTGGAGGAACCTTGGACATAACCCATTACCTCTTGTCTGCCAAGACCTTTCACTGGTGCCATGCGGGCCTTGCTTGGAGCTGTGCCCAGGTCCCTGAGGGCACTTCTTGTCTTGTGGTCACACAGATCCCCTTAGCTCATTCTCCAATGCCAGAGCAGCCTGCTTTTGCTATTCCCTTCTCCAGCCTGTACCAGATGACAGTTTGGACAGCACAGCCTGCCTAAGGAAAAGCAAGGCATTGGCAGAAGTTCTGAATGTTTTCTATTTCCATGCTTTGAAAGCTTTCAGCTTCATCTTTATGTTTCTTCCTTGAGTTGTACAAGAATGTACAAGACTAAAGTACAAGTTTCATAAAATAAAACCTGTCAGCAAAGATACTGTAGTTGCCTAACATTACAGCTGTTTACACATGTAGTCTGTTTTCCAGGTACCAGTTTCAATCCTTTTTCCTATCTTCTGCTTCTCTTCCCTCCTAAAAATGAGTTCCACTCTGAAACTTCTGGACTAACTTGCTGGTACCAGATATACAACCATAGGGTAAGGTTAGCAAAATGATCTTAATCCTCAACCTTTTTTCCTTTAATAACCAAAATAATTCTTCTGCTGCATTGACCAAAATAATATCCTGTGTTAATGCCACTGAAGAGAGACTGCTCCCAGTCTAGGACAGTTTTTTCCTATTTTAATGCTTTAATGTGTAGTGGTATAACACAACCAGAAGCCTTTGAGGCTCATCCTATTGTCTTTCACTCATTTTAGTTCAAATGTGACTGAACCAATCAGGATTCCTCAGTCTCAGAACCTCAACTCCTTTGTTATTAATGTGTACCTGCTTAGCCTGACTTTATCTCAAGAGCTTCTTTGCAGTGTTTGTGATTCCTCTAATGGACATTGCGTAATACTCTTTGGCATGAGAAAATGTTACGCCTTTTTGGTCATTCCTGACAGCCGTTGTTGGATTTTTCCCATATTCTTTTTTCTGTATTTATGGTGTGCTCTCCTTCTTGGAGCACTCTATCTACCCATCTAAGCTTGTTTGTTCACATATAGAAACTACTTTCTCTTGAAGGGGCTGACAGGTGGGAACAGCATCACTGGACTCACACTGATATCTTCTACACATTTTGAAAGACTCTTTATGTGCAGCGCAGAACCCCACTTCATGTGAGTCCTTTACTGTTTCCTAGAAGGTTATAGAAGTTCCAGCATGTCCAGTGTTGCCTTTTCTTCACTGATTTGCCATTTTCTTCCCTCTGAGGTCCATTAAAACAAATAAAGGACTGCATATTGTAGTATCTTGTGCTGCACTGTGGGATCTATTTCATATTTTTCTTACTGTCTTAGTGGTTATTTCCTAGCACTATGCTCTTGTTTTCTATTTGCAAACTATACAAGGCTCTTATAACTGTTTCAGTTTGACAATATTTTGGTGCCGCATTGAAATTAAATAAATGGATTTCTCTGTCCAGCTCCCTGGTGCTCAGTGCCACTGATGCTTGCAAACATCCATAAACCTTGACTTTCTCAGGAATTTCTTATCAAATTACTGCATGTTGCCGCTGGCATAATGTTTTCTCATTCTGAAACACTATGACTTGGTCATGCTCCTCCAGTATGATACTTCTGCTTTTCAGTGTGGCTGGGGTTACAATGCATCTGCCTCCACAAATCAGCCAGAATGCAATTTTTCACTGATCTAAGAGCACAGTTGCAAAATGCAGCAGTTGAAAGGAAGCCATCCTTTGTAACAGATGAGATGTTTTGGAAAAATGCAATAATGAATAGTCTATTGAAAGAGATGCTAGGGTATCTGATGAAATATCAAAAAACTATTGCATCAGTGTACTACAAGAGTTTGTATGTATTTCTGTGCAGATATGTGTATTACAGCACATGGGTGTTACCTGTTCCTATAACTTCCATAGAGATTACCATAATACATGCTGCTTTGGTAGTATAGGGAACATTAAATCAGAACAAAAAAATCACAGACTAAAGAAAATGTGTTCCTAGAGGTGCAATAGGCAGTGTTAGGAAGGCAAGGTGTGACTGTAAGCTGCTTATTGCTCTGTGATCTATTTCCTCTCCTTTTGCATTCTGAAATAAAATATACTGTGCTCTAAAAGCCTGGACATCCCTGGCCAGATTTGACACCGCCTGGAAGGAGCACTGCTGTTGGTAATGGTCTCACACAGCCCTGCTGGGATAATCAGAGTTCAAGAAGCCTTGAAGGGATGGCTAGGATTATTTCTCACTCTCTTCCCACCACTGGATAGCAAGTGAATGTTTTCCTTCCAGTCATGCTGATCTTAATGATAACTGTAGTAGACATTGTATGACTGAACACTCAGTATTTCTGTCCTGCTGCTAGAGCTCTTGAAGCTTAGCAAGAAGCTCTTGTTCTCTAACAGGGATCGTCACCTTTTAACTTTTACCCTTCATAGCTTGGTCACTCTTGTTTGGGAGTCACTTTAGTGTAGCTAAACTCGTTGCCTCCTAGAAATTGGTGTTACAAATCTCACATCTGTTTCTGACTTTTTGAAAACTTTGTATTCTTCTGAAGTGATTGGTGCAGTGTATCCTAACGAAGAAAAGAATATTAAGGAGAAATATTAGAAAGATAGAATGACTATAATGAGTGAGACAAAAAAATGCATCCTGACTCGTGTCCTGTCTCTGTCAATGGTCAGAACCAGGTGCCTTGGGAGGCAGATAAGAAGGGGTGAGCATATTGCCTTTAATTTCTAAAATACTCATACAGCACAATAGATTATATGTGTTCAATAATCCTTACAGAATTTATTCCCCATGATAACAATTTCTTCGCATTCAAGGTAATGAAAATTAGGAGGAAATATCTACAGCTGTTGAGGTACTTGAAAAAACTAAGTTTTGACAAACACATTAGAAATTTCCTAGGTACAGCCTTGTGGCAGCTGTAGGGATCAGTAACTTCTGAAGACTTATTTCTGGTTCCAAAGAAGGACAGTTTTGTGGGTTTTTTAAATGTTATCAATTTGGCCTTTATTGATGAAATCTCTTCCACTCAACCTTTTAGTTTCACAAACACTGAACTAACTGAAGATTTCTATAAGAGATAAATAATATTTGACTACTTTTTTATTAGAGAAGTTTTGTTTATCTCTAGCCACTACAGAGAGATTCTGCAGGCATTTGTTTAGACTGGGCACCCTATATCAGTAGCAGATCAATTTTCCTTCGAAGACAGTTCATATCCAATTTTTTCTCTGCTGTGTGGCAACACTCCCATGCTTGCAAGCCATTTGATAGAAAGTTATGTCTAGCCACACTGTCTCACTGACTTCCTAATCTGTCCTTTAAAAGGGGTAGTAATGAACTTCATCTTTATATTCTCATTTTTTACCCTCATCCCTCATAATCACTACAAATACAGATTTAATTTTTGTTACCACCACTTTCCTGTTTATGCAAGATTGCTTTATTTTCCTGGAAATAAGGATTATAGGTAGTCTGAGTCTTTCCTGGATGACTCCTGCTCTGTTCCAATATGTTACTTTCTTCTCCTATTAATCACCCTCTCTTCCTTGCTGTGAGAGCTTCTACTTTTCTTCATGCATTGTGCACTATGTAATTACATTAGAGGACCTATTCTTTATGTCTGAATTGTTTCTTTATTTATAAGAACTATTTACAAAAGTGGTAAAATTAGATTAAGAATTCCAGCCCTGTGCATATAGACTGGTGTCCTGCTCTTTTTTCAAACCTCTTTCTTTTTTTGCAATCAGTGTTTCTTCACCCAGATTTCAAACATACTGCTCTTGTACACTTCTGACACTGGCCCAGATGGTGGGAATAACGAGGTGAGGAATCTTACATCTGTGGAATCCATTTTTGAAATACATTTATTGGATCTCACAAAACTAGACTGATGTCAAAATGGCATTGATTAAGCCACCATAGCTGGATCACTACTTGCACTAGAATATGAAATCCTGGGGAGGGTGACCGTGCTATTTAGGTACAAATAATTCCACAAGGGCAGGGGAGCCTTTCTGTTTCAATGACTAACTACCCTGTTTGTCATCATTAGAAGAACTCCAGTTTGATCCTTGATTTTCACTGTTACAGACAAGCCAATTTATTATTGCATCTGATAAAAGAGACAGTTTAATAATAATAATAAAAAAGCAGCAGCAGATATTCTTTGTTTCTCTGAATTCTAAATCAGCCATCAAGAGCCATCCATAAGACTATACTGTACTTGAAAAGCTCAAAACCTTTCAATGGTTCTTTTTTCCTGTATTTTGACAACTGAGATCAGTATAAGAAAAATAAACCATGAGTTTTTACTTTGCAACAAGGGTTCACTGGAATTCACCAGAGCATTTGTTATTTCAAACACTTGGAAAGTTGCAATCATATATAAGAATAATTATATTTTGTATATATGGTTAAAAAAAGGGATGATCATAAATCTGATTAAGTTCAAAAGGTGAAGAGCAAAGTCTTGCACCTCTGGAAGAACAAACCAAAGCACCAGTGCAGGTGGTGGATGAGCATGTGGAAGGAGCCTTTGCCATGAATACACTCTCATACCAAAGAAGACCAATGGAATCTTGGGCTGCATTAGGCAGGGTACTCAAGGCATTAGGCATCCATTCAAGGAAGTTGATCCTTTCCCAGCTAGTCAGCAATGGTGGAATCACACCTGGAGTTCTGAGCCCAGCTTTGGGCACCCTTACACAAGACAGTCATGGACATACAGACACTATGATGATGAAGGGATGGGAGCATCTGTCATATGAGGAGAGACTGAGAAAGCTGGGATTGGTCAGGCTGGATAAGAATAGGCTCAGGGGGAAAAGGGTGCACAAATACCCGCAGGGAAGGTGTAATAGGACTGAGACAGGCTTTATTTAGTGGTGCTTAGTTAAAAGTGCAGAGGCAATGAGTACAAACTGAAACATGGAGGTTCCCTCTGAGTATCAAGGAACACTTTTTACTGTGTTGTTTACAGAATACTGGCACAGACCCTCCAGAGATTTTGTAGAACCTCCATCCTTGGAGATATTCAAAACTCATTAGGCATGGTTCTGGGCAATGTTCTATAGTTGATTCTACTTTGAGCCAGGGAATGAACTAGATCACCTCCAAAAGGTCCCTTTCAGTCTAAGTTATTTTGTGCTTAGGCCATTCAAACTTTCTGCTTATGTAACTTCTAGGTAAACCCCAAACAATGCTTATCCAAAAGATAACTATCTTTGAAATACAGTATGCGTGGATATCAAGTGCATCATCAACATTGATGTTATGCAACACCAATCTAATAAACAATCATATATTCTCCCTTCCTTAAAAAAAAAACAAAAAACCCCAAAGCAAAACAAAACTGAAAATAGCAGGGTTTTTTCAAAGTACCTTATCTATCTAGCAGTGATTTATGCACCTTATTCTTTTTCTCCATGCAATAATTCTCTAGTGAGAATACCCTGGGGACAAGGGCTTGAATTGGTCTCCCCCATCAAGGGGAGTAAGCTAACCTTTTGACTAAAGAGGTTGATGCTTCGGTGTTCCTTTTTTAACTCATAAATCTTGTATACTTTGCTGCTCTGTTTCCCAGCCTTGGTTACCCATTTATTTCCCAGCTGTTTGTTCCTCATCTACTAAAGAAATTTTCCATGAAAGTACGAGATGAGGATTTGAAACCCTGAAATCTGATTAGAGACCTTTTACTCAGATACAACAAAGAAAATATTTTCATTACACAATTTGTAAAAGATAAACACTATCATCATTACCCAAATATACTTTTCCAGCAGTTGACTTTTTAAAATGAATGAAGCATGGTCTGTTGGGCATTTACCTAAATTAGAAATTCCAACAGATTTTTTTTTTTACTTGCTACCATGATTTTTGGTATAAGCTTTTGCTTGACCCTTTGGATTTTAAAATAACTTGAAACATTAAGGCCTCCTTTAATTGTTTGTTTACTTTTCTTTTTAGAATTGAAGGTTATAATATGAAAAAAAATTCTCAAAAGAAAAAACTCAAGTTTTTAATTTTCAAAACATAAAATGTAAACTTTAAAATTTAGGACTTGTTTTTAAACTGGTACAGTTTTATAAACAAAGTGATACATGGGAAAAAGTAGTGCTGTAATTTTGTCTTTTGCTCAAAAAGAACTCATCTTGGGATTATATGTTTCAGTCAACTTCTCTTCTCTTCTCTTCTCTTCTCTTCTCTTCTCTTCTCTTCTCTTCTCATTTCAGTATCAAAATATATGCCACAATAAGAGTTAAAAAGGAAAAAATAAAATAATCAAAACATTGGTCTTCCCAAGTATTCTGAAACTGTCATTAAAAAAACCCAAACCAACAAACAAAAAAAACCCCACCTCCATTACTTCAGTGGAAAAATAAGGAAATTTAACAAGGCTACATGCTAAATTTTTTACCAAAAAACCTTTCAGCTGCTGCCCATAGTTTCTTTCTGATATATGGGGATTTGCTAGTTATGCAGCAATCTTACTTCAGCAGTTTTAGACTGAGGAAAAAGCAGCGAAACAGAGTCAGTTCCTCTCATCCGAAGCACTATCCTCAGCTGTGGCTGTTCTAATTCACACCCAAGTCTCTATCTGAAATATCTCTATTGATCACACATATATGACAATGGTGGATTTCATCTCCTGGAGTCTAAAAGCACTCATTTTTGATTTTAAGCACAGGACAGTCTCATGGAAGTGAACGTTTCTGCTCATGTTTTTTACATTAGGCACATAAGTCCACAAAACTGGTCTGAAGTCAGCAGGTCTCTTGACAGTGTTTTTTAGGCCAAATAGAACATCTTAAAGCAGAAAATGGCTCATGAATGAAAAACCTGCTTTTTTTCAATAGCTGATTCCCAGGTCTTCCCCATAACTAGTCCATGACTTAGAGGTGCAGTTGCAGTTGCAGTCAATCACTATGCCTCTGTGCATGTAATGGTCATTTGAAGATGTTTCACTCCAAATATTTCAGAGCGTTTTTTTGTCTCTATGTGATGCAGCTTCTACCTTGCAGAAAAACTAAGTTATCATTTTTATGCTTTAGGCAGGTAAGGAGTCCCCTTCCAGTTGACTTGAAAAATCTTACCAAAAAATGTTTAAAGAGCAACTGCTCTTAGATCAGTTCTACCAATAATTCCAGCAATCTTACATGCTTAGCACAGCCAACTATTTTTTACCCGCCCCGATCCCCACCGTTTTTTCTCAGTTGCTGAATTCCAGCAAGAAGTGCAAGGAATTAATATCTCAGCTGGAACAACCAAGACTGAATATTATTGAGCTTTCTTATTAGAAGTGGCATTTCCATTACAATTCCTTTCTTCGTCCTGAAAAATTGTGTTGTTGTATTCTGTTCTGAGTGTTAGAGCAAATGTCTAGAACGTAATACAGTCTAGGAAAAAAATACATATGATAGCTGGCCCAGAGGTAATTTATACATTTGTTTCCTCATTGGCAGGCTGATTTTTTAACAAGAAGTTATACACCTGAAGCAGAATTGTATTGATTTCATAGTGACATAATAGACAGAAACGTTGTTTTGCATAATCTGATCTACAAGGACATGTAAGTTTGTCACGAATGACAGGAGTTGGATGTTTCTGTTAAATTCAATGGACTGTCATGTGAGAGTAAAACCCACTTCAGCAAAAAAAAAAAAAAAACAAAAAAAACCCACCGTAGAATAATCAAAGGGAAGTGAATGACATACTGTAAATTTGTCCTATGGTTTGATGTAGAATTACAGATACCATCTCCCTATAAATCCCTCACCCATCTGAAAACTGTGTGGTCTTGTGTAGACACAAGCAGGTTTTCTTTTACCGTAGATGCTCACTCTTAGCTTCCCTTCTCTGGAGAAAAAAAAGTCAATAAAATAATTTAATTTCCCTAGTCACCTTGGGACACCATCTCTCTGTTTCCAGAGACCTTGTTGTCCCCAGCCCCTCCTGTCAGGGAGTGGTACATGAGGGAAATGAGAAAGGCTGCTCAATGTGTGAGTTGAGGAGGTGTTCCCAATGTCTTAGCTCTGACAGCTCTATGTGGACTGTGCAGTTGTGAATGATGTTTTTAACATCTTTGTTTTCTTTGTGACAGATACAGCTGCTTAATGCAGAGGCATAGACACCTCTGTTGCCAGGGCTTCTCTTCGTCCTGTACTCCAGCCCCAAACCCATCATCACAGTTGTGCAATGGTGTACGATGGCCCACAGGAGCAGACACAGTGGCTGCTCAGGGAACAGTCTAATAGTATCCTTCCAGGTTTGACACAACACTCAGGATTTGAGACTCTATGCAGGAGGCCAGTTTGCATTGTGGATGAGGCTTGCTTGCGGTTATCTGTAGGTAACTACAAAGACATCCAGCTTTTGCCAATATTCAGATGTGTACTTAATTTTGACCTTTTATTTGCAGGAGCTGCCCTGCTGGAATCAATGAGATCACTGTTGTGCTAGGAGACATGGATGCTGGCAGGGCCCATGTGTAAGATGGGCCCTGTTCAAGCAGGCACTCTTGCCTGTATCTGCCTTTGCCCATTCAACAACTCCCTTTGATGGAACTAAATGTGTGCCTAAGTGCTTTCTTAAGCCTGAGCAGTGATAGCTCGTATAATTGGGGTCAATGAACAGAAACTGTGTTAGCAGCCACATAATGAATGACATTTTCTCCATGTCAAGCACAGATAAAGTGTTTGAAAGCAAGGAATGATATTAGACATTCCCTTTAATGAATGCAAAGTGCAAAAATGATACCTTGAAGTAACTGCACTTTGGAAAAGAAACTTTTTTCTTTTCCAGTGAAACCATTCTATCATATTTTGTCTATATTTATGTAGAAAAATGAAGATGTGAATTTTCTGCATGGACAAATAAATTGAAAAGTATTTCTCAAATCAGTGATAAAATAGCATCCAGGGAGTAAAAATAGTTGAAATTGTACAAAAATAATTTATCTGATTTTCATCATCAAAAATGGAATTAAGACTCAAACCTTAGTTACTGTTATACTTACTAATGGGATCCAAATCAAAAGCATTGGATTCATATTGAAAGGTTGATTAAAACTTCTGAAGAGACAGTTCAGAATATTTTTTCCAACCAAAAAGTTAAAAAGAAACCCCCAAAAACAAAAGCTTAAAAATATAAATTCAAAAGTGATGATTTGATGAAAACAATTTCCTTTTTTTTTATCCAGCTGTTAATTTGTCTGCACCATAGAATGCAGGTTTTAAAAAGTTATAGAAATTAATGAAACACACCAAATTAGTCAGCTACAATCTCAGTACTAAAGTTAATTTAGTTTGGTTATCAAAACAATTTGAACATAAAGTTATCTCAGATATTTCTAGTTTTAAATTTGCTAGAAAACAAAGTATGTATCATCCGAAATGGAAAAGAGAGGAGGGCCTTGCTCTCTAAATTCCATGCAGTCACCTGCTGTGGGTTATGGTTTTCATAATTCATAACAACAGCAGGGAAAAAAAAAAATGACAGGTCCATTTTTGAGTTGCAACATTACTCTTTGTGTTAAAAATGCAAAGACTCCAATGGCACTGCAATGAGTTCTCATCATTCCAGGAAGACTTATTTTCCATACAAATTAGAAGGGATTTTTGAATATCAGATCATAGAATTATAGCAAGGCTTGAGGACAACCAAAATTTTTGAGACATTTGGCCTGACTTCAAGGGTTAAAGTAGAATTCAGGTAAAATTTATTCTTCAAATAATTCTTTTATGTCATTCAATATCATTCTTTATTCTTCCCGGTTTGAAAGTGGTTCAGGGAGCACTTCTGCTAGATCCCTCAGCACCCTTGGATGAATCCCATCCAGCCACACAGACTTGTGTGTGTGTCCAAGTGGTGAAGCAGGTCACTGACCATTTTCCCTTGGATTATGGGAGCTTCATTCTGCTCTCCATCCCTGCCTTCTGGCTCAGAGGGCTGAGTACATTTATGCTGATGTTCAATTCTCCTACATTTAACTCCTCTCCTAAAACATCGATGCGCCTGCTAATAATCTTCCAGCCTTTCTCCCTTTTCCCATCTGTATCTTTAAAATTTTCCTTGCCTGTTACAGAGGGACTCTTGTCACTGTAAAGCAGGTAGATCTTGTCCTTCTTCTGTTTCCATATGCGATGCAGAAAGAAGTAAAAGGAAGTGAATGGAGTAAAATGAGGGCTGTAAAGCTAACAGAAGTGATTTAAGTATAGTAAGATTACCCCAGCCCCTCAGCTGTGAGACACCGTCTGTGTCTGTGCATGAGAAGAGGAAGAATCTGTCCCTCAAACACATGGAGAAATGAGTTATTGCTTTTCTGCAGGAGAGGAATTAATAACAGCCAAAGAGAGAGAGAATTATTCATTGGCTGCAAGATTTCCCTGCAAATTGTTAATTTCTAAAATTTACTATATTACTGGATAGTTCCTGTAGAGCTCAAAAGCCTAAATTTACTCCATAAACACATTTATTCCAAAACCAAAAATAAATTCATATATAACTGCATAATAAATAACTGCAAGTAACATACAGCATTAAGTAATCTGGTTTCCCTGGAAAGGGAGGCCAGCTTTTTGAGGCTATTCTGAGACACTGACATTCTCTTACTGAAGCTACTTGCCCTTTCAAAATATAGTTCCTCTTGAAAGATCAGTTTATAAACTGATCAGTTTACATTGATCTGAATAATCCTAGTGTGAACGATACGAACAAGAATACTCTGCTGGTACTTTTAAGCCCTTTGGGAGATTAATTATGGCCAGGTTCTGATTTCAAGAAACAAATCCTAATTTTGTTTCTCGTGTATGTGCCTGCTTGTGCAATAAATATCTGCATTTCCACTGTATGGGCCTATAAGGCTCTGCTACAGTCAATGAAGATGCAGTGAATGGAGCATAAGGAATGATTTAGATGACTAGGTGATGGAGATCTGCTTTTGGAGGAAAAGCCTTGCTCTGATCCCACAGTGGGCTCCACATTGGGAGCAATAACTGTAATAACAACAATATCAGTGACATAGTTGCATAACATGACACACAAGACGCCTCTTTACAAAAGGTGCTTAAACTCTGGTGCCAAGATATTGAATTAAAGGCCTTGTCCAGGGGGTGGTAGGGTTTTCCTGACCCAGCTGGGGCTGTGCTGCTTGTGTGGAGCTGCTCCCACAGCCTGTGTCAGAGCTGCCCGGCCAGCACAGGGTAACCAGATACCACAGGACATATCTAAGGCCACATAATTTCATGTAGCTTGCTCGAAATCTAGGAATCCTTTTCGATTTGAAATCCCCCAATTTCCCAGATTTTTCACATCACAAGGGTGAGACTAATTTAGAGATTTTTTTGGGGGACAGGACTACAGGTCACCTAACTTTTGGCTTCAGTTTAAACTGCAGAGCAGAACCACAAATACTGCAAGGGAGCCCTTTTGGGCAAAAAAACCCCCAGATGTACTCCAAAAGCATTCCAATGATGTCTCCCTGCTTTCATGCATTAAAGCCACAGGGTCTGACCCTGAACCCTCCATACTGTGTGAGCCAGGTACTCAGCACCAAAAACTTTGCTCTGAAAATCTCCTACTGGGCTGCACTTGTGGTTAATGGAGTTGCAGGGCCAAATTAGCACTGAGCTCATTTTGCCGCCCCTGTATTACAAAATATGTCCTAGGAAACCTGGACGCAGAGTTCTGCAGGGGGCATTTCAGTTTTAGTTTGGATTTTTAGTTTTTAGTTCAGATGTCATGCCTGATTAACCCTCTGGCATTACTTTAGTTATGTTGAGTGATGTAGTGATAGGTCTAATGAACAGCTTGACTGACTACAAGTTAGGCATTGGAAGGTTTGAATTGTAAGCATCTAGATCAAAATGAACGCTGGACTTACTGGGTTAAGTACTAGAACTGTAACCTAAAAATCTCACACAATGAACAAGCATAGTTAGGTCATATATTAAAAAAAAAAAAAAAAAAAAAAAAAAGCTGTATATAAAAAAATACCTTGCGTTAATCTTCAATTCACTCCTATGTTAAGCATTTCTTTCTCTTTGATATCCACCTCCTTCTGTCAGGTCTTCAATGTAAAAGTGAGAGGGAGTCCAACCTAAAATTTGCATTTCCATAAAAAGCACCAGGTGTTATGCTATTTGCTATTCATGCTAGAAAGAAGTTTCTTCTATCTTTCTGAAGATGTATCACTGCAGGAAAGAGAATGCATCCACAGGGCTTTGGGAAGTTCAGTAATAAGATGATCATCAGGAGATAAGAGATCAGATATGCTCTCTGAAAGATGCTATTCAGTATTTTTGCAGTGGCTTTGAAATACAAAATGCACAAACAGAACAGAATTAGTATATTTTTCTTATAAAAGGAGTGCATCATTTGCAAGGCTGTACTTTTGTGCTCCCTCCTTTACAAATTCTCTCTGTTGAGTTCTTCATTGCAGAATCACTCCTTCAAAATGGTGGAGATTTTTTAGCTTGTTGACCAAGGCACTCTCTAGGAGCTGGGAGACATTTTGATTTTGAATGCTGTTACAGGAAGGAAAGAACTGAATCCAGATGACCTACATTCTAGGCAGAATACAGGCACACCAAACATAGAGCTTAGGTGTGAAGCTAAGGAATCCTCAAATAACAGCAGTTCTGGGCATGTGCAGGATCACTGACCACTAAAGATTTTTTAAGGCAGTGATGTGTCTGATGGTATCTTTGTGGTCAGATGAACCTGAATAATAGTTGTTTTGTTTAAAGCCATAATTTGTACTTTTGTTGCTCAATACACAACAGATTGTGTGGATCATCACAATCTTCACAAGACTTAAGCTGCGGTTCTTCTTTATTGCTGTCTATGTTTTTTCTGCTTGCCAAATTTGTTAGCAAATCTGTGAATGTAAGCCTTCCAGTCACTATTTTTAATGTTGATTTTGTTCACTTGAAGACAATTTCATTAATATAAAAGGAAATTTTACCTTTTTGATCAAGCTGAAGCTTTAGCTTTCTAGTTGTTTTTATGTCATACAGAAGAGATTGATCTCTGCAGTGTTTGATGCAGAAATGAAGAAAAACTACTACTGAATACCACAGATCTGAAAATGTCGCTGGAAAGTCTGAGAAGAAACATTAATTAACATGTGACTATGTTTCAATAAAGACAGTGAAATAGAAACAATATTACAAAAGATCACTGACAGAGTCAGAATACAACCTGAAACCGTGGTGGTAGCAGTCCAGATGAAGTGATCTTTTTGAAGCAGTGTTCCTGCAGAAAGGTCTGGTAGCTCTTGTCCTCTGGAAATCCAGTGGGCAAGGCCACCTATGCTGCCCCAAATCCCAGATTATATCCAGGTGGGAATGCTTGGCTCCTCCCCCTGGGCGGAGCATCTCACAAGGGGCTGATATCATTCTTTGAGCCTTGCAATGGGTCCTTGATTGCCCATTAAACAGAGATAGCTCCTGGAGGGAGATATCTATGAGTCATGCAGCAGGGCATTGATGGCCATTAACAGAAGATAGTCTGGAGGGAGGGGGCAAGGGAAACACTGCCCAACCTAGTTTCTACAGCTCATGTAGATGGTGATAGAATACATACTTTGGGCACATCTTATAACGTAACCTAGGGCAGATAGGTAAAGTGAAAACTTTTGACTGACATTTAAAGAAATAATTTTGCCTCTGAGATGACATTTTAAACGAAAATGTTATATTCACTAGTAAGCTTGGAACCCATAGTAAATATTCTGAATATCTATGATTTCAGATACTGACTGTAATCAGGAACCATGATTATAGGTTGAAGTCTGTAAGATCTGCTTTCATTTTCTCTTTGACTTGTTATTTTAAACTTACATCATTATTCTTTTGACAGCAAGAAATAGATATAAGTTGTTCTGATGAAGAGCATCAGACATCAGTTTTGATAATATTTCAATGATCTCAACAACGTTAAAGTGGCCTGTACAGTGCAAGTGATAGCTACCATACTCTCAATGAGAAAAGTAAATTTACTCTCAGTGGTCATAAAACTGTGAGGGTAAAAATGTCAGCAAAGCCTCCTAATATTATTTCAATGTGGGGGTTTATTTTTATATATACTTATGATTCCCTAGAAAAAAAATATTGATAACAGGGGAAGAATGAAATGGCAGGTAAGGTAATTATGCTGCTATGGTTACTCCAAGAGGAGAAAGCTCACAGCACATTTTAATACAATTCAGAAAGGATAAAGCCAACAGCATTCAACCAACACATAGAATGTCTATGTAGAATATTTTCACAAAAATATTGCAAAGTCAGGTTATCAACTTGACTGTGTCTGCCTAAATTTGTGGGCAATAGATATGAATCAGAGTAAAGCTGTGGCCCAGTGGAAAGTGACCCTAAAAATAAAAGAGGCAAATTAGTGTCTTCACTGGCTTCATATAGGTTAATCCCTGGATAAAAACTTTCTAAACCCTGTGTAGAGGGTGGTGCTGAAATGAGAGCATCATCTAAGAGACCCCCATCCTAAGGTGATCCAATTTCTGGAGTTGTCTGAATGATTTGGGGTATTGTGATAGTTCAGAGGGGGAAGACACAAGAACATATTTGAAACTGCCTAGTCTATTTTGAAGCTGCAGAGGAAAGGCTGGAGAGGTGAAGAGACAGCACAAACCCACAAAAACAGGCTTGTCTTAAGAAAAAGGGATTCAGAACTAAGCCTCTCCTTCATAAAAACAAAACCAAAGAATAACTCTCTCCCCCTCCTACTTCCTGCTTACATGATGTTAGATTTGCAGAATTACTTTGTTAGACTCAGGCAAGAGAGGTAAGGTCCCTTGGTTCTTCCACTGATACAGTTTAAACATTTATGTGTTTCTGATAAAAGATTGATCCTATCAAGTCTTAGGGAAATATCCTCTTTGGAGTTTGATTAAGGTACATTTATACACTCTAAAATACCACACTCTAGCAACAGTAGAATACATTGAAATGTTTCTGTGAAGAGACAAGTGCACCTGTCCACTCATTGTAAAACAAAATAAGTGCATTTTTGGGTAAGTAACTCCTTAAGGAACACAGCTTTTGGCTTATGCATCATTTCCATAGAAAAGATGCCTACATTGCCCTTTGTTAAACTCAAGTAAGTTTCCTAGCAACCCAGTCATTATCTCTGTGGGGTATAAAAAGACACCAGCATTATAAAGAAATTGAGTCTTTGACATCATTGTGTTTTTTGACTACAGTTAATCACCAAACCTGCTGGCGCCTGTCCGAAGTCCTCTTCTTCAACAAGATGAGTATCAACAAAGTACTTTGTTAATGTTAATGCATTTTATTTTCTGCTACTGGATAAAATCAGATTCTGTGTATCTACTATACTGTGCAAAGTACAGAGCATCCTAAACAAAACATCTTCAAATTAACCTCCTGTTTTGCATGCCCAGTGTCAAGGATAGCCAAACACCACATCACAAAGGTGACTTCTTAAGATTTATTTTATGAGGTAATTAATGGCATAAATAGAAAACCTTTCTAGAAGAAACTTTTCCTTTCCAACCCCCCCCTCTCCCCGCCACACCTCCCCCCCTCTTCCTTTCAGGGTCTTTGTTTTGTTTAACTTGCTTGTTTGTTTTTAAAGCAATTTTTCCAGCTCTGTAGTGTTAGATAATAGTCAATAATTTCAAGTAACTCAGGACAGGCTGCTAGCTCTAGGCCTGGAGTAGTGAAGAATATAATTTGAAACTGAAATATTAGGATCATTCATTTATATTGTCCTGTTTGTATGGTTATGGTATTAATAAAAGAAAGATATCTCAGGAAAACAAAAAGCAAGACACAAATGGACAAGTGGAAAAAGATTCCCCATTATTACTTCAAAATCTATGTTGAAATATTTTTATCTTTGTATAGAAGAAACTCTTGCCTGACAGGTCTCAAATTTATGAAATGCATAAAGAAATGATGACATTAGCATTTAGAGATCCTTTACTTTTATAGTAGATTAATTGTGTTTGAGCAAGCATATTCTAGAATAAATCTAGATTTCCTCTCCATATAAAATTTCACTAATAGTTCAAGATAACAGGATTTTACAGTAGTTGCTTTTCCTGCACATTAGAGATAGGTACAAACCAAACTGAAAGAACATGTCACTGCAGGCTATAGTAAAAAATTATATTCATTTATTGGTAGTCTATCACTTTAGGGAAAAAAAAAAAGAATGAAAAAAAGAGTAAAAATAGAGAGGCATTTCTTTCATATATAAAAAGGACAGCATGAAAAGGAAGCAGATAATTCAAAACACCATTTCTTCAGAAGCTACGCTACTCCAGAAAGAAAAGGAAAAAGAAACCTGTGTGATTTGTGAAGAACCTATGACAGAAGTTTCTGTATCATTCATTCCCTTACAAGCAGAAGAAAAAAGTGATGCAGGTTTGGTGGCTCCTGGCCTTTCTTAAAAGATAAATCTCCTACCTATTTGTATTTGAGCATCAGGACTTGGCCACATTTGAAGCAGTGTTTTTTGGTTTATCTTAGTTTGCCTCTATCACTTACAATACAACAAGGATTATTCCTCTATAAGACAGGCAGTCTATCACAGAGATGTTTATTTTCACCACAATGATTCCCATAATAAGCAGGCAACATGACTACAAAACAGAAACTGCAGACACCTTGTATTACCTCATTGAGGTTATGGACTAATGTTATGGTAACCTATAGCTCCATTGCATGTGGTTGTTTAAAAGAATTTAAAACAAAGAAAAAGAACCAAGCACATATAGCTCTGGTCTGTAGCTTAACACAAACTGAGAATACACTTTTTAACTAAACGACCTCATTAAATTTTAGGAGTCTGTTATTTCTTGTCTGACTATTACTCTGAATATAATACTATGGTTTCTGTGACTCATGCAATAGTGCCTTAAGACAGATTTCTTTTTGATGTATGCTGCATTAGTCATACTTATCTATGAACACAGATTATATATGGTGCAACCCCTACACCTACTGTGGTATTCTAGAAGGAAAATATTAATATTTTACTTGGTTCTGTAATTAACACGAGTACATAAACCCATGCAAGTCCAAAATAGCTTTTAGGATTCAGGATTGGATGATTAAAAAAAATTCTTCTCCTCAAAGTTATTTCATGGATACTGTTAGACATAATTTATTGTGGTAATAACAATTCCTCTATTTCTTGTAAGAAGTATGATGTAAAAGAAGAAAAATATGAAAGCTAATGGAGAGTCTTTTCTGCAAGACACAAAATTAGCAGTCGTAAAGAAAGTTAATAGTCTTTGCATGCTAAGAATCCAAAGACCTTCAGTTATCAGCTTTCTCTGCAGAAATTAAAAATCACACCAAAGGAAGTGATTCCTGATTGGCTCACAGATCTTGACTGCATCTTTTCTAGTCCAAATTGGCAGGTTCCATGCTAAGATTTGAAAAGCTGTGTGTTGTGAAACAACACTGTGAAAAGAGAACTTTGTTAATAGTGCAAGACCAAACTTAAAGTGCAAACTGAGGAGAGGATATTTGAAAAAGGAGCAAAAACATCTGTCCTTTAAAAACTGAGCATCATTACTTTGGCCTCTTCATAGTTAAACAATGTATAACATCCTGAACCTGGGGAAGAATATCTCCAGGCACCAGTGCATGTGCCAGAGGATGGCTATCCGGAAGGCCTCTTTTAAGAAATGAGGGACCATGGTGGACATCAAACTGGATATGAAGCAGCACTCCACCCTCATGGCAAAGATGGAAGTATTAGGAAGTAACAGTATTAGGCTACATTAGGAAGAACACTGTCAGCAGAAGAAGGCAGATGATCCCTCTCCTCTGCTCAGCACTGGTGAGGCCATTTCTGGGGTGTGGAATTCAGTTTACAGTTTCCCTGTACAAGGCAAATGTGGACATATTGGAAAGATTCCAGAGAAGGGCCACAAAGATGTTCAAGAGTGAGTTATCAAATTAGGAGAGGCTGAGAAACTGTGACCCTTCAGCCTAGGGGAGAGAAAGCTCAGGAAGATCTTATCAGTGTATATACACACTTGAAGGAAGGGTGCAAAGTCAGGGTCTTTTCAGTGGTGCTTAGTGACAGGACCAGAGACAGTGGGCCCACACCGAAACAGGAGGCTCTTTCTGACCATCAGGAAACACTTTTTCACTCAGAGATTGGCCAAGCACTGGCACATGTAGCCCAGGGAGGCTGTGGAGTCTCCATCCCTGTAGATATTCTTAAGCTGTCTAGATAGAGTCCTGGGCAATTGGCTGTGGGTGGACCTGCTTGAGCAGGGTGGGTAGATCAGATGACCTTTAACGTCTTCTTTCAACCTTAACTACTCTGTGTTTCCACAATTTGTTTCATATCCTTTTACAGATGCATCATCCTGGACCATACCCTCACCTCCTGAGGAATGCATCTTATGAAGGAGCTGAAATGGAACTACATTTTTGAATCATTAAAAATCCAGCAGGATGTTCTAATAGAGAAATAAGGTTTAAAATGTCAGAGTAGGGGAAACACAGCCACTAATCCTTGTCTTTCTATCTCCACATAGCAGAAACAAGAGAATGCTGGATCTTCTAAAAAGAGGAGAGCAACTTCCCTTGCATTCAAAATCCTCCTCTCCTGCCTGTCTCACTATTATTCCTGTGAGATATTTGGTGGTTGGCCTTCTCTCCCTAATATTAGTGCTGTGAATGTTTTTCAGTCATCCAGCTTTTCAGGTGGGTGTCTATTTGGGATTTCAAATTAATGGAAGCATTTTTTCACATGACTGGCAGCTGTCAGTCATCTTTTTTTTTAGGAGCTGAACTGACAAACTTAATGAAACTCCAAATGAAAGTGAATAAAATTTTATGAGCAAAACAGAAAATAAAATGTCATTGAGAATGAATGAAACTTGTTATTTCTCCTGTTACACAATTTACAAATATCCATGTGATATGACCAGAATGGCCAGTATCAGATGACCTATCATCAGGAGGTTTCCTTTCCTGCTCTGCTTAGGGGAACTTGACACACAAAAGTCCAACTTTATCTCCACATATATGACAACTACCAGTGTTGTCATGCTACAGACTCATTCACCATGCTTTTCTGCAGTTCATGAAGAAGAATTTTCTAGGAAGCAGGAAAGGTTGATTAGCTGAAAATGGAATCATGCACCTCAAAATCTTCATAGTCATTACCTCTCAATGTGGGTGACTAGGTCTTCCTTTAGGAGCTAGCAGACAGTTTCAAATATACAGAAATAAAAGAGAAAATGGAACCAGGGGCTGATATTTCATGATCCCTGTAACTAGACTGTGAGGCAAAGCATTTCTTTCTGCTCAGTTTTGTGATCCAAATGGAAGCATTTAGGATTAAAGTTGTGATTTATGTCATAATTTGTAAACACCTGTGTCTATAGTGATTTTGCTCCCTAACGCTCATCACCTGACCCAAAAGGTGTCCCAAAGTGTTAAGCACTGGCAGCAGAACACCTTAAAATATGTATAAAAACCCCAATTCCTATAGTTATGGCCAATTCAGAGACTGGTTTTTTTAAAGTGTCCTGATGTTGCACCTGATCCTGTCAAGTAGCAGCACTGTTCTAAGCACCCCTGGGAGATAGTTTCTTGTCAAAGTAAAGCATGCAGCTTTACTGTTAGAAAAATATGGCTATAAAAGAAAATGTGCCCAAATCCTTCCTTTAATTCCATTCAGTCACTCCTGGTTACTTCTCTTTGAGCCACCCTACCTCATTCCTCTCTCATTTACTCTCTTAAAACACTTACAGATATTTAGCATGCCGTTCATGAATCATTATTTAGACAGGCACTCCGTATTTAGCTCTTCTCCTTTCCTCATAAATCAGTCCCTTCCAGACCCTCAATCATTTTTATTGCTCTTTCATAACTGCTGATAGTACTCATAAATGAAATGTCTGTAATGGCACTAAGCAAGAAAAAGGGAGCAAGAGACCAAGGCTGAAGTTAATAAAATAAAAATAAAGCATAACCTAACTTGGGCATCCTCTTTATTTTGGCAGTCAAATAGACATAAATGATAGCACAACATGGCAAATGAATTACCAGAGACCCCAGCACATCAGCTGACATTTCTATTTTCCCTCGTATTTTTTCCCTTGTAGAGAGAGAAATAGAAAAATAACAAATGTGAATGTCTATTTCTATTTCTCCAAATCAGTAGTCTAACATTCTCTAGACATGAATGGCTGCTGACCATCAAACTTCAAATATCTCAAAGCAGGACTCATGTTAAGTCCAACATGTAAGAGCAGTATCTGTTGTCACAGAAAAACTTTCTTAGCACTTTTATTGTGACTCTGCTGGAAGATGGGATACTATACAGTAGTTTAGATACTATAACAAAATACAGAGAAATTATAATTTTACAGATGTTATAAATTTAATCAAGACTGGATAAAGGCTTAGCATGGAAATAATTATGCTTTTTAAAATCATGCTTATCAGTTTGATATTCACAACACTGCACTGTTGTAATGGATTAATATTATGTTTCATCGGATTTGTAATGTTTTTTCTCTGCATCACGTGATCTGCCCTTGCCCAGCAGTGCCCATCCCCCACACTGAAATGTCACCTAACTCTGTTCCCCTCCCACTTTATCCCTGATTGGGTAGTGGTTTGTCCCTGCCTCTGGACCCTGCCCCCTGGCGAGCCATTGGGAGGGGCTCCAGCCAAGCAGGGCGGGACTCAAGAATAAAAGCTGTTATATCCCACCCGGTGAGAGATAGCAGACTCTTTCCTTTAGCCATCGGCGGGCGTCTAGTCTCATAAAGAAATACAACACTGCACCCTAGTATTTTTAGTTTAAAAGGGAACTTCAGTTTTGCTTGTGAGGCCAAAAATGCTGGGATCTTGAATTTTTAAATTTGAAAGGTAAGAAGCAAGCTTTAGGCAGCATTTTAATTTTAATTTCTGAATGATTTGTTATAGAAGAGGTGAAAAGTTTATGGAAGTTCAAATAAACTGCCCTTGACCAGTGAGCTGCTCTCTCTGTGCTGTGTCACTGTACACTGGACAAATTTCTAAACGTATGGAAAACAGGACCTATGAAGATGAATCCAGTAGCATCTATTTTTAGAATAGTTTACTGTGCATTTGAAAAATAAAGAAAATTAGACAAGTAAAATTTATAAAAGCAATTACTTTCTACAGGAAACAAGAAAAATGTTGAAAATAGTAACTCTCAGTATGTGTTCAGTTATAGCATCTTAGTGCTCAAATAGCTTTTACAGCCTCTCTTATGGATCCCTTATCAAGCTTGTCTTAAGATCTAATTTTAATTGCCCGTAGCTTACTGCTTTAGGTTTATTTTGCTCTTAAACAATGATGAAGATCTCTCAAGACTAATTCTAAATTTAAAAATAATATTAAGTGTTAAAATATTTTGGCACTGCAGGTATGTAAAAGCACAGAATACTTAGAGTTCTAAATGTGATATTGATAATAACAATAATAAAAAAACCCAAACCCAGGCATAAATAAACCAATAAGAAGCAACCGGCAATCATCTCTACACAGGCTAGAGTATATCAAACCAGGTCATGCCTTGTCAGCAGATGGAGATTTAAACATGTATACTTTTACGAGCAGGAGAACATCAAATGCAGAAAAGAAAGATTAAAACACTGTAGAGAAGTTATTTTAATAACAACAAAATATCTACTTGCTTATATTTGGAAGATTTAGGAGAACATTAGGGGTCATAGTTATTAGGCTGTGAATTCATAGAGGTGTTGCTTATTTTATAAAGAACTCAGTTCCTCCTTTATGCACACATTCTCTTCTCTATTTTTCTCAACGATTTAGACAAAAGGAAAGAAAATCTTCAGAGATCTCTCTGACATATATATATATGTGTGTGTGTGTGTGTGTGTGTGTATATATAATTTATCTGAAAAAATGGCTGAAAATAAGGTATCATGATGCAAAATACTGATAAACCTGCCCTCAGCACTTCTCTCTGAATTTTTTTCAAACTTTTACTTGCTGTCTGATCTAGTGGAATACTTTCCTAGTTTGAAGGCTCTAAACTTGCCTAATGAAATATTTATGACTTCAGTGCTTTAAGTTAAAATGGTAAAAGAAATAATCTAGATTATTAAAAGCTGAGCTTTAATCATTACCTCTGATGGGTAGCTCCATTCATCAATCATTCTCTTTCAAAGTCCATGAGTAAAGAAGGAATATCTATACACTGCAATGAAATACTGGCATCTGACAAGATACTCAAAATAAATTATAGTCTTGGCACCCAGAAAATCTCCTTTAAATGGCTGGGATATTTAAAGGAAGAAAACAAAACATATGTTACTTTCGCTGGAGGTCTCAGAACCATGACACCAATAGAAAAGATTTTCCTTAAACAGCTGTAGAAGTAGCAAATACAAAATTAAGCAGCAAAAAGGGTTTCTGAAACACATGAAAGACAAATTTTTTCTCATCCCATCACTGGAAATGACACAACTGGTGCCATTCTGAGAACCAGTTCCCCAAAAAATTGTGGACTGGCAGAGGTGCCCATGACAGGGCAGAGATACACAGCTGCAACCATGAAAATCTGAGGAGAAAGTTCAAGGCTTTCAGCAACACAAAGGCAAATCTGCTGCTAAGCAATTGGTCTATTGCCTCCATGTAAAAATAGGACAAACCCAGCAGATTTCAGTAGAAGATTTTCTTTTAATATAATAAATACTTTGCAATTGAAAAGCTAAGATATACATATTGTTCATAACTTGAACAATAAACTTGGTTACAGTATTTCCTACCTTATAGCTGCACTTAAAAAACCCTGTTTTCTGGGCCAAAACGGTTCTTGTCAATTGTCTAGACAATGATTTGATAGCATAGGACAAAATATGTCAGGGACATGACTAAACAATGCAAGGATATGCACTTGAACCAGTGATTCAGTCCTGGTCTGAGTTCTTTTAGGTCTAGTAATATAGACATAGACTGCATACCAGGACCAGAACCAGTTACATCTTTGAATAAATAATATGTGAAAGAAATTCAGTGCTACCTGATGCAAAGTAAAGCATACAAAGAAAAAAAAAAAAATCTTGATTTATATAAAGCCACTAATGACTGAGTTAGGTGTTAGGTAGATTGTAAACCTAAAAAAAGTCAATAAAAATGGAAAGACAGAAAATATTAATTATTTTCTAATATACAAAGTAGGAAACCAAACAAAAGAGGACAATTTGGAAAACATAATTATGCCACTGTATAAATACATAATTCATGGAAATCTCAATTACTGTGTGCACACTTTGGGCCACTTATCTCTGAAACGAGGTTTTGATACTCCTCAAAATACACATAAAGTGGTAAGGATGGCTGGTAGTATGGAAGAGCTTTCTGTATCTCAGGAGCTTTCTAATACTGTAAGTCACAGAGGCACAAAGAAATATCGGGACAATAACACTCTCCTCTAGCTGTCTTTCTTACATTTTCTCCGTATTTAACTGAATGATTTGAACAGATATTTCTTTCAAGCTCTCCAAACCCTGATCATCCCAAAAGCTTCTGTTTACATCTTTTGTTTTTGAATACTTGGTTCTTGGTTGCAAACACTGAGACTATACTCTGCATTTTGTATGAAAATATAAAACAGCTTCAATACCTCCCTACTTCTAATGGAAATACCTTATCTGACATAACCCAGTGCAACATCTGTCTTTTTTATGATCCCATTACATCCTTCTTAATAGTCATTCTATGGTCAAATAATGAAAGCTACTGAATCAAGGAGCACAGAAGATGCTTTATGACTTAGAAAAATCAATCTATTTTCATTTAGGTACATGTTAAAGAGTCTAGCAGTCAGCCATCAACTAAAAACAAAAAAACAAACAAACAAAACCACTGAAAAAAATGCAGTAAAATATGAAATGTGAATAATTGGAAAAAGATTAAAATCAAAAAAAATGGAGAAGAAGCTTAAATTATGTTTTATCTTCTGTTTTATTTATTCTTTGCATGATTAGAGATTTCACCCATTGTATTTGTGTTTTAACATAAAACATCACTAACATACTGATTGCTAGAGTCCACATTCTAATTTTAATTAAAATCAAATATATGTGGTGGTGTACATTTTGCTTCAGAGGAATAATTGCACTTTTTTTTTTTTTAATGGTGTTTTAAATGAGAAAAGAATTTAGCTCACTACATTTTTATACACTTCACTGGCTTGGTACTGAGAATGTCTTACTGGATTGGTTAGACTTTTTCCTCATAAGAAACAGACGTGATTATTTTTATTTGGCAGTTAAACACCTGGTCACTAAATATTTAAACTTCTGAAATGAAATGCCTCTCAATAAGCTGTGCAGCAATAATATGCAAATACTTACTTATACCCAATTGGCATATAACAAGGTATGAACAATGTGTGTGCATTGTAATGAAGTGATGCAAATGACCTCAAAAGCTGGAAGACAGTGCCAAAAGTTTGAATTCTATCCAAAATAAGAATGTCTGTTTTCCCTACAATCTGCTGAATGCAGAACGCATTAGTATCTCAGCACTGCACAGCTGTGTTTTTCTATCAAAGAAGGATAATGCCTGCTTTCAGACTTGCAGAAAAAAATCCTTCCTAATGGAGTTGGGTACCTTTATCTGCATTCAAGCTGCTGCTTATTTATTTTTAAATAACTGAACTCTGGCAATATTTTATCCTGAATAAAATACATAGTTAAAAAAGAGTTAGACATTCCATGTCAGCCTTCTGCTATGAAAACACAGTACCTAAGATGTATCTTGACCTGTTTTTTATGTTTTCTCATCATTTATCAACAAAAATTTCTTGGTGCTCCAACTCATGGCTTCAGGCCCTTTCCTCCCCAGTGTCTGATACAGTCTTGCAGGACAATCATAACACACAGCACCAGTCCTGTCTTTACCTGCTCTGGTATAATCTCCAGCTCCATGGTCCTTCAAGGGCAAGCTCCTCTTTTACAAGGAGAGATTCTCATCTTGCTGAGAAGCCGTCCATCACTTTCTTTTCCAGGCTTTTCTCATGTAAACAAGTCCAAGAAAACTGGATTGCTTGGCAAGATAATATCAAGGACAGGGCTTCCCAAGTGAAGGCTTCAGTATAAATCTAAGTCATGAATGGTGCCTGAACAACACTGTGGCCCCAGACATGAAGTGTTTGTGATATTTGTGTGAAACATTTCTTCTCCCGTTATCCTTTCCTGCTGTCACAATGAGGACATCTATCCTGCTGCATTTGGCTCTTGCATTTGGTGGGAGTGCTGTTGAGCCACCTAGAATAAACATGTTTACTGTTTGCTGGGGAAGAATTCAGTGCAGTCAGATATAAAAAAATATGTCAAAGCTTGAGGAAAGTGATCTTCAATACAATTTCCCTGTAAGTATGATCCATGCATGATATCTTTACCAGTAAAAAATATTCTTCTTTTGCAGCAGTGCTATACTACTCCAAATGCCTCTTGTCCACAAAGAGGCCTCAAGCTGCTGAAGTAAAAATATTTCCAAGGTACTCTGTTATTCTGAAGTTAAAAACAACTTCTTTTTTTTCAGTCATACTCCACCACAACACAGAAGAACCTGTACTTACATGGTTAGAGATAATAATGGTGAAGAGTCCCAGTGGGAAGAAGTCCATAAGAATGTGCTCAAGTCTCTCTTTGCTCAGGAGTTTGATAGAAGCGAGATACATGCTTGAAGAATATTAATGGTTTATTTTTATTGTTTTTCTTTGAAACCTTGTTAGTCTGTATTCAGGTTTGTGTATGAAAGAATTACATTTCAGTAGTATGTTAGAAGAAGGTAAATCATTAAATAATATAAATGTATCATTGCAGTTCCACTATCTTCATTATAGTGAAGAATCTATTACTTGAACCAAAATATTTTGTAGATTTTATTCTTACCTCTCCGTAATGATACAAGGACTTTCTTTTCAGAGACCTGATTAATTTATTTATATTTTCTCACAAAATATTTTTTCAGTGTTTACTCTTGCTCTTGTGTTCTAAATTTTTATTTCATAACTTTACTATCTGGTAAATAGTAAAATACAGGTGTGTTCTGATTACAGTGTGTCAGATGCGACTTGTTTTGCATTTTTCTACTAACGTGGAAACCATATTTAATAATCTTTTATCAGTTTTGTAAAAGAAAGGAAAAAGAAAGTTTTGTTCACACAAGTGATTTGTGCATTATTAAGGGGTTTTTTTCATAAAGTGAATTAGTTAAACTCCACTGTGTATGTATAACTCAGTTTAAAAGCAGTTTGTTTCAGTTTAGCTTAAACAGATCCCAATTAATACTATTGAAAAATGCCTCATTTAACTACAATAAAAGTAGTTGCACAACTTCATTTAGTGGTTTAGTTAAATTACTTGTATTTATTGCATTTAATTGAACAAAGATAACAGTATCATAGAATCAAGGCTGAAATTTTAAGCTAACTTGCAGCATGTCATCTGACAATTTTTTCAATTTCAGCAGCAGATATCTGCCAGTATTGCTAATTGCCTGGCTACTTTGGGCAGTGATTAACAAACCACAAGTCTGAAAATTATTACCGTGCAAAGCAATTGCACTATGCGTGTGAGACCTAACAGCATGTTCTAAAGATCTACCAAATACTTCATTCCAAGTTGAAATACTGGATTGGAACAATCCTCAAATGCTACAAGGTGTTTTAAAGAAAAAAACTGAGTCTTGTGGATATTGTCTTTATGATTAGGAATTAATTTGGGAAATACATCTTTGTTTTCTGACTCATTTTTTGGTCTCAGTAAGCTCACATTGAAAAAGGTGAGCATTAATTTGAGTCATCTAAGGATTTTCCAAAGTTATGGTTACGTAAAACTCTAGCCCAGGTGATAAAACTCACTACTGATGTCACTCATTGTTGCTTAAACTGCATTTTTAACCAGACTGAAAGCTTGCTGAAAGTATGGGTGAGGATTCAGCCGAGCAAAACAGTTAGCAAAGAAAGTCAGCTGATTACAAACAGGAGAAAGAAGCCCCTGACCTTAGCCTCAGTTTTGGGCTCCCTGGAATCTGGGCTCCCATGGAATCTGCCACCAGCTTTCCCGCAGGTTCTTGATGACAGAAATTAATTCAAACATATGCTGAGACAGCACTTTGTTATTACTGTAATGTATTTGCAGAGATACAAATTTTTGTGGAGGGACATCAGATACCAGAATAAAACTGCATAAAATTTTAGCTTTAAGAGGCAGAATAAATTAACATTCACAGAAGTTATAATTATTCAAACTCTATGAGTGGTTACGTGGTCAATTGCCACTGTTCTTTATAGTGTTTTTCCCAAGCAGTCTTTTGAAATGATCAAATAAATACCTGGAGCTACAATTTTTTCAACTACTGAAGCCTGGTAATTCAGATGTCATTCAAAATAAATTTGTGACTGGACTCAATGCTTTTTTGTTTTGTTTTGTTTAGTTTTATTTATATCTGCAGTTTGAAAACACACTTCACTTTTCATAAAATGAAACTTTTCATCACAAAGAAATGACAGAAAGCATGAGTTCTCTATTTAATATTTCACCAATATGTATTTTCATTCAGCTGAATAGGGCTGCTATGAGTATTAACCCTTTCACAAAGCATTTCTCTGCTTACTTAAGTTATAAACTAAGCAGCATAGTGCTTTGTTTTCCTATTACCTACACTTTAACAAGTACAGAAAGTTTGAACATATGCAGTTATTTGAATATATCTGCATACATTCATATGCATAAAGGCACGTAACACAGAAGGTGAAACTCAAAGAATGTGAGTAAGAAACTGAAATTCTCTTCAAGGGCTGTGATAACTTTGAAGGTAACTCACTGAGCTGTGAGGTAAACCAAGTACCACATAAATGTATACACTTATTCTCTTCTTAAAAAGAAACACTGCCTTGCAAGCAGATTGCAATTAACATACAACCTCATCAGCTTGCAAGGTCTAAACTAAATACAGAGGTTTTTTTGTTCTCCACCTAGTCTGTGATCCTTTTTTCAGAAGGAAGGAATCTGCTATTTGGAAATTCCATTACAAGCATTTTCATATCAAAATAGCTATCTCCACATGAAAGTCAGAAGAATCTTTTTTTTTTTTTTGAAATATGTCCTTTTTAAGTTTTTCAAAGAATTCTTTTCAGAAAAGGCAAGAACCTCATCAGCTCCCACACACACAAATCTTCAAATGTTGTTTTTGAAGAATTGCATTTAAAAGTATGTTCACTCATATACCAAGCATGAGAAGCAGGAAAAAAAATTCTTTGAATTCAAACTATAGCTCATCATAATCTGGTTAAAATTATCTTTAACACCACCTGTCATTATTAATGCAGGAAGAGAGGTGGAAAAATACCTTCAGCCTGGCTACATTATTGCAAATAAGGTCCATCTGCTTTTCACTGTTCCATCATATAATAATAGCAGTTATATTTATGATGGTTTTAGGATTTTGCCTGTAGTAGATGAATGTGAAACTGCTTTTATTAAAAATGTTTTCCTTTGAAGGTGCTCTACCCTTTTAGTAGACTTTATACCTAATTTTTAATGTAGAATCCAGAGTCTTTGATATATTCCATCTCTAAGTAAATTTTTTTCCCAATTAATTAAATTCTTATTATATATATAAAAAAATATATAAATACTGTATTTAAATTTTTGTGTTAAATGGTACAGCTGTGAAAAATCTGATTTAAGGCATAATGGCTGTAAGAGCCATTTTATAGTAGTCATGGTAAAATATTCATTATCTGCATCCTTAAAGGAGCACATTAAAACCATAAAACCTACAGGGTAAGAACTTCTAAGAGAGAAAGTAAGGATGTTTTATAGAAGCAAACAAAAAGGTAAAACCTAAGTCACAAAATGCTTGCTGTTAGCATGGGTAGTGTTCAAATCATAGGAAGGAGATTCAAAGTAAACAAAGGGTATGTCTACATTAGTCATTAACTTGTGGTGTGGTGCATCAATCCAGGGCCTGTGGTGGGATTTATTCTTAGCTTGCTCTCTGCTGTCCATGAATTCGGGTGACTTTGTATGGCCCCAAAGAGTATTACTGTAATAACAGCCATCATTAAGATTCTAAACAGAACAACAACAACAAAAGATAGAAGAAGCTATCTGCAATAAAAGATATCTTACAATTAAGATATTGTAATTTTTGTTCAGACTAGAAGAACAGAAAGAATGTAATATCTGAGAATTTAAATGCAAAAACATGACAACACAGGCCAAAAAGAAAGCGTGAGGAAGTACATTGCAAATGTAATAAAGACTGAAATCCCCCTTTTTTTCCCCTAGATTCATTAGACGAACTCAACCAGACAAATAGTTTTCAGTGCCTATTGATGTCAGCATGTTGTAGGAGCACTCAGAGAAGACAAGATCACAGAAGAAAATGAAGACTAAATTTTTCTTTTTAATAATGATTACTGCAAAGATTTTCTTCCCTTCCTTTCCTTTCCTTTCTTTTTCTTTTTCTTTTCCTTTCCTTTCCTTTCTTTTCCTTTCCTTTCCTTTCCTTTCCTTTCCTTCCTTTCCTTTACATTCCTTTCCTTTCCTTTGCCTTTCCTTTCCTTTCCTTTCCTTTCCTTTCCTTTCCTTTCCTTTTCCTTTCCTTTCCTTTCCTTTCCTTTCCTTTCCTTTCCTTCCTTTCCTTTCCTTTCCTTTCCTTTCCTTTCCTTTCCTTTCCTTTTTCCTTTCCTTTCCTTTACTTCCTTTCCTTTCCTTTCCTTTGCTTTCCTTTCACTTTTTTTTTTTTTTTCATATTCAGTATGACTATAAGGTGTCAGACTTGAAAGCCAGAAGAAGAGGTTTTTGAATAAAGTGATAAAGTAAAACCACACGTGATAAACTAGAGACAACTCACCTGAACTTTATTACATTCACTGAAGAATGAGCACAAGCAGTATGTGTGAATGTTTGACACTTCTAAACTTTTCCTAATTTCTACAATTAAAAGATCAGGACAGTCACAATTGGAACAGAGGCAACAGTTATGCAAAGCACTGCAATGCTGAATAACTGAGCAATGAAATGACAGAATAAATTCAGTGTGGATAAAACTGGACAATAGCTTTTAATCTGTGTATTTCTAGTTCTTCTGGTCTAGAAAGCAGACTTGGAGGATAGTATTTCAAATCTCAGACCAATACTCAGAGGTGTTTAAAGGGCTAGAATGTATTAGGAGGAAAAAGAGAAGGAACCAAAATGTCACTATGTTACTTTAAAGCCATAGTGCAGCCTTACTATAGATGATACGCACAGCTCTACTTAGCTGATCTTCAAGTATATGAAGCTGAAAGAACTCTAAAAAATGAAGAAAAGAGGATAAGGCAGATCAAACAAGTAGAATGGCTTCCATAAGAGAAGAAGCTATAACTGTGGCAGGAGAAGTTGATAGCCTGTGATTCTACAGCCTGGAGAAAATGGGGTAAAAGAGTTGTATGCAGTGAAAGAAAGGATGAAAGAGGGAATAATAAAAATAAGATGTAAAATAAGATGATTCAAGAGCTGGAGAGCCTAGGGGTGGTTAGTACAACCCATTCACCCTTCAACAGCACCATTTGGCCTGTGCACAAATCTGAAGGAGAATGGAGATTGACTGTGGACTACCGTGCCTTGAACTAAGTGACTCCACCATTGAGCGCTGCTGTGCCGGACATGCTGGAACTCCAGTACGAGCTGGAGTCCAAGGCAGCAAAATGGTACGCCACAATTGACATTGCCAATGCTTTTTTCTCCATTCCTTTGGCAGCAGAATGCAGGCCTCAGTTTGCTTTCACCTGGAGGGGCGTGCAGTACACCTGGAACCGACTGCCCCAGGGGTGGAAACACAGCCCCACCATCTGCCATGGATTGATGGAAAAGGGTGAGGCTCTGGAACATCTACAGTACATCGATGACATCATTGTGTGGGGGAACACAGCAGCAGAAGTGTTTGAGAAGGGAAAGGAAATCATCCAGATCCTCCTGGAAGCTGGTTTCGCTATCAAGAAGAGTAAAGTTAAGGGACCGGCTCGTGAGATCCAGTTCCTGGGAGTAAAGTGGCAAGATGGACGGCAGCAGATTCCTACTGAGGTCATCAACAAGATTACAGCGATGTCCCCACCAACCAATAAGAAGGAGACACAAGCTTTCCTAGGTGCTATAGGTTTCTGGAGGATGGATATTCCCGAGTACAGATTGTGAGCCCTCTCTACCTGGTCACCCGCAAGAACGATTTCCACTGGGGCCCTGAACAGCAACAAGCCTTTGCCCAGATCAAGCAGGAGATCGCTCATGCGGTAGCCCTTGGCCCAGTCAGGACGGGACCAGAGGTGAAGAACGTGCTCTACTCAGCAGCCGGGAACAATGGCCTGTCCTGGAGCCTTTGGCAGAAGGTGTCTGATGAGACTCAAGCCCAGCCACTAGGATTTTGGAGTCGCTACAGAAGGTCTGAAGCCAATTACACCCCAACTGAGAAGGAAATCTTAGCAGCCTATGAAGGAGTTCAAACTGCCTCGGAGGTGATTGGTACAGAGACGCAACTCCTCCTGGCACCTCGACTACCAGTGCTGGGGTGGATGTTCAAAGGGGAGGTTCCCTCCACCCATCATGCCGCTGATGCCACATGGAGCAAGTGGATTGCTCTTATTACGCAGCGTGCCCGTACGGGTAAACTGAATCGCCCTGGGATTTTGGAAATAATTACCAATTGGCCTGAGGGTGAAAATTTTGGTCTCACAGATGAAGAACGAGAGCAAGTGACATGGGCTGAAGAGGCTCCACCAACCGAGCAGGCCCTGCGCAGGCTGAGCCTCTGCATACAATAGACGGAGATAAAGTCCCAGTGGTGCATGCCAGAGGTCCGTTAGGGAAGACAGTGTGGATCAAGTCTGCCTCAAGTACAGACAGACCCATTTGTGGGGTTGTCTTTGCTCAGGGACCAGGCTGCACATGGTGGATAATGCAGAAAGATGGGACAACACGATGTGTACCTCAGGGAGATTTGATTGTTGGGTGAGAATCATTTGTAAACATCACTGTATGCTGGATGCTATTGCCATTGTCTGTACATTATACCACGCAGAATGAAATAGAAGGAAATGTGTAAGTGAGAGGGTATGTGTTAAGTGTTGGAGGTATGAGCAAGTGTTGAAGGTATGAGTAAATGACAGAGGAATCCTGCTGTCCTGCAGCCTGGGGCCTGGATTCAGTGGCTCAGTGTGGAACGTGACAGGAGCATGACGGGTATTTCTTGTATTCCTTTTTTTGTGGGGAGAACGGATGGAGTTTTTATGTGGATAAATACACGATGTGGAATATACGTTGGTTATGTCCCTAAGTCGACGATATGGGGATAAGGGGTGGAATGTCCTGGGGTGACTGTGTATCCCCAATCGTCTGTTGGGTGCAGGGGGGAGGGCAAGCACGGTTTGTTTTTCCCCAGGAAAACTCTGCTCCTCGGAGTGACCTTGAAGCAGGGGAGTTGGAACACTGCAAGACAAAAGAAGCTCTGTTGTTTTTTTTTCCCCGGCAGTTTGTTAGTTAGTTTAGTGCTAGCATAGTTAGGTGCTGTAGAATAGCTGAAGTTTTTTTTTTCCCTTTTCTTTTTCCCCCTTTTTTTTACTTTTTTGTCCTCTCCTCGGACCTGTTCCAATCTCTCTGGGCTAAGGACCTGGGGGAAGCACCGGGGGCCTCCACAGGGGACCCACCCCACCAAGACCAGCCCTGCACATCTCCTTTTCTCCCAGCGCCAGCGGAGACGGAGCGGAGGAGCACAGTGACTATCTTCAAGAGGAGATCTTCTCTTTTTTAAGTTTGTTACCCCTCCATAAGCAGCGCAAAGCTCTTGTCATTGGGTGTTGTGCTGGGAGTGCTTTGCCTGTTTAATAAACAGGTTTTTTCCACTTCTCTCTGAGGAAGTCTTTTCCCGAACTGGTTGGGGGAGGGGAGGAGGGCCCCATGGGAGGGTTTCTCCCAAAATCTGCCTGAAACAACCACACCTTACTTTTTCTACTAGAGATGCTAAGTGAAATTAAGACCAAAAAGAAACCACCCCCCCCCCCAAACAAACAAAACAAACAAACAAATTAAAAATTCAGTACTTTCTGTTTACTCCACACATTCCACCTGTGGAATTCATTGCTATCAGGTTCTTTAAATACTAGAAGTTTCAGTGGACAAAAAAAAGTTACTACAGAAACTTATGGAAGAAATGTTTGTTATAGGCAACCAAACAAAATAGAATCAAAGCCAATTCTTGTTCAGACTGTTCTTAAAAGAGTGATTAGTTGAATCCATGAGGATACACAGGGAGAAAGAAGTCTGCTTGTTCTGCTGTAATAGTCATTGCCTAACCCCAGACATGGAAAAAAATGTGCATTTACCTAGATTACTGTTCATTCTTGCATCTTACATGAGGTAAATAAAAATGAAGAAGATGAACGCCATCTCCAAATAGAGGTGATAAGAAAATCAAATTTGGAAGATAAGATTCTTGCCTCACCACTCAGTTCTATCCCACTTGATCTATCACAAGATATCATATGCAGCAGTTGGGGTAGGCTTACTAATAAGAAGCATTTCTCTTAAAGGCCATCAGCAACTGCTTCAGATCAAGTCAAGTATTGATGTTTCTGTGAAAGGATCTCCCATTTCCCCCCATGACCTCTGCTGTGATTGAATCATTGCTCTTGCATAGAATTTTCATCCTAAACTTATACAACAGCACAGATTCTAATTAATTTTAATTATTAAAATGTACATTTTTTAAACTCCCATTATATGATCTGGGATCTTTAAAGGATTTAACCATCAAGAAAACTACAACAGGCTTTTTTTCCTATGATAGAGAAGACTTTATTGTGAGATCCCTTGCAGCAAGTCTTACATCCTGAAAGGATCAAAGAATTTTTTAAAAAATCATAAATTCAGGAATCTAATGGCAAGGAATATAAAGTAAATAACTTGACACGGCTCACATCTGATGTTGGGTTCTAAAAGTAGTCACACTTATCCATGGAGGATCAGTTCCAGAAATATGAGCCAAGCAGTCTGAACAGCACGTGACTTCTACTTCATGAGCCATGGCACAAGTAACTCAACACAGGAAATGTGGCTGTGCAGAGACTGAAAAGCTGTCTTGCAGGAAATGAGATATTAAACAGTTGGGGCTATGTACAGACAAATTGAATTTTCTCTCAAGTTAACTGATATTTGTTGGAAAAGAAAAGAAACAGCACCACTGAAGTATATGACTGACATTCCAGAGTCTGTGAAGGCAGGCAATCTAGTTTATGTTATCTATTTTACCATCGGAATAACACATTGTGGTGATGAGTTTCATAAATTGCTGAAGCAAGGTCAGTTCATGAGTAAAGAATCAAGAATCAACAGAATTAAAGTTCCTGATCAGACATTCTTTTTGACTATTTTTCATCTTTGAGGTCTTGCAAAAAACCTCCCAAATTTTTTGATTAAGGAAACTACATTAAAAGGATATTCTTTTATCAGTACTTTGGTTTTAACTAACAATTTGCATTTCATTACATTCAGGCACAGCAGATATAAACTACAAATATGAAACAGCTAGTTTGTTTTGGCTTTATGTCTGATATATGAATTTGCTTTAGTAGAATTTACTTTTTTCTGCTATTCTTGAAAAGCTTTGTGTAAGGATGGATAGTGCTGTCTGCAATGACTCCAACAATTTAAGCAGTAAAAGAAAGAAACTATCAACAACCAAAAAAAAGTGCTAGAAAGACCTTTCTTAATCAAAAAGTTAATAAATTCTAAATAACCATGTTGAATTAAATAAACTTATGTCAGAGAATGGTGAGTTACAATCTTATCCCATAAATATTACTTACTGAAATCACATGGTACTGTTAACTAATGCCATTTGAAATAAAAACTCTTTCCATCCATAGCCCTAAGCAACCATTGACTTTTATATCTTCATATTGCAAACTCAAAACACAGTTCATATTCTAATAATTTAATAAATATCTCCTGAAAATTTTATGTCTCCTCTGCATTTATGCCAAAAGAGTAGTGAGAGAGAATAAAGCATATAGAAAAAGCTGAATTCTCTACTACTAAAAAGAGATTGTCTGTTAAAATCACCAGGGATTTCTCCCTTGATTTTTGAAACATTTTCAGTAGAAACAAGACAGAAACATAGCAGAATATAGTGGTTTTTTGTTTTTATTTTGTCAGGCCAAGGATACTTTGTCAAATGCTACTACTACAGGGCACATATAAATCCGTTTCACATTAATTAGAAGGTGGGTTTTGTTCACTTTCATATTTTTCAAGGTATAAGAAATAAAATCTATATTTTGTTTTATAATTGACTGAAAGACATAAAGGATTCTGAATTAATTTCACTTCATGAATTTGAAATAGTGTCAACTCAATTTAAGAATTGTTGGAAGAAATCATTATTTTACACTTAAACTTCCGTGAATGATTTCTGCTGCTATGCATACATGAGTGACAGAGCAGAGGTTTGCTCTGATGTGTTCCTGAGAGTATAGCCAAGTCATTCTTTGTGGAATGCTGTAAACTGCCGGCCTTATTTCATATTAAGGAAATAAATTCATTCTAGTGTTTTGCTGATACTCATTTAAACGTGTCAAATTTCTGACAAGCCTCCAATTTTCGATAATTCCTTTAGTCTGTTTGAGATTTTCCACATACCTGATATTTACAGGTGCTGGCCTGCCATAACTAATGTATTTAATAATGTTACAAGATTTCTTATGGCAAAAACACTATCTTCATTGTAATGAAGGCAGAGCAGGAAAATCTAACCTTTGAAATAACTTCCCTGAATTATCTATCCTATTCAAGTTGCTGGGAAGACCTACCCACAAGCACCATGGGGCTGTGTCTGTAGGAGGTGTGACTGAAATGTGGGAGACCCAGATTAAGTACTCAGCTCTGAGTCAGGAAAAAAATAGCTCCATGTAAATGCCTCCTCCCTGGCAGTCATCTGTGCCTCAGGAGTATTCCAGGGTTGATGTCTCTGGCTTTGATCTGTTAATCTGTCCACAAGATGGGAAATGCTATAAAGATGAGGGTTTAACAAAAATAGCTGTCTTTTCACAAAAGAAAGAAACAAACAAATAAATAAATTCCAAAGAACTCTAAAAAAAAGGATTGTTTTCTGTCACAGTTGGGATGAAATACCAGTATCAATTTGGATCAGGAGAGACAAAAGTGTGTTGAAATACGTGGTATTTTCAAAGTTCAGCTTCATCTTCAAATGAGGCTAAATGTGATGCATGTTTTATGCAAACGGGATGAATTCAAGATATAAGCAATACCAATAAGGTAGAGATATATTTGGAAAGTTTAGCTGTGTTGTAGGTTTTACTTAATTTGATTGCTAATGTGTTCTATAAACCAAGATATTTACTGAAAGAAATATACATGATATATATTTTTTCATGTAAGCCATCTAATATAACCCAGTTGAAGAAAAAACAAACAAACAAACAAACAAACAAAATTTCAAAAAACCACCACCACCCCCAAAATAACAGTTCCTTGCTTCAGAGTCCTACTGAATTACAGATGAAAACCAACTTTTTATTGTGCTCATCTCCACCATGGCTTCTGTGAAGATTTCAATTCACCTGAACAGTAACAGTCTTTAATCGATGCAGTGAAGATAGTGGATTCAATGCTTCCATCTGTGGATTCATATCATCACCCCACTAGCTGTTTTTCTTTTCTGACAGGCTTCAGTCACTTCATTTTCTCACATTTCTGGCTCAACAGCTCAGAATGAAACTGGGCTGATGTTGCAGTAGGAATTGTTCAAGGTTTTCTGTATAATTTTTTTTTACTTATACTCTGCTGGCTTCATATTTATAAGCATCAATGGTTATTTTTCTCCCTGCTTTTCTGAAGCCAAAGGATTAATACACAGGATTTTGCTTTTGAGGCTTCAAGGCAAGCATATTGAAGTGACGGCTGCACAGTAAATATAACATCAATTTACCCTGGATTTTCAGATGTTTACAATTTAAACTAGCAGGAAGCTTCCTTTTTTTCCCCAGAAAACTGAAAATTCTATATTGCAATTCAAATTCCTACTGTTCCCCTTTAATAAATCATTTTTTCAATATAGTATCAAAGGCTCAAAGTCTACTTTTTATTTACCACAGCAAGAACATACAGAGATTCCTCAACCATTCCTCATTCTTTTAGGACTCCACTGCAGATGTCAATTAAATGGCAAAACCAGAATATTTACTTGTCAGAAATCAGCATTTGGCCCAGCTATGGAAAAGAAGCATAATATATTTAATAAGGATGAGATAATGACTGCTACTATTAATAGGTTTTGTTTTCTTGCAATTTTCCTTTTTTGTTACAGGTTAAGTAATTACTGTAAATTTCAAGAGAATGAGCTACTCAAAATGAAGCACTGATATGACAGATCTCTTGATGATGAGTAAATGTGATACTGGAAAAGATGCATTTTGTTCTGGCACTGTGTGAGTTATCCCCAATTAAAACTTCCCAGTGTTCTAGGCATATTTTACACTAAACAATTCTAGTTCTGTATATAGAAAATAATATGCCTTTATGTGTTTTTAGAAGGAAAATAGGATTATGTTATACAGATGCATTCTATACATACTGGTGATATCCAGGTGACAAACAGCAAAAATATGTGATGAATTCCATCTGCCTTCGAGTTTATGCATTGATTTTTTTTTATAGCACCCACCACACTAAGTGTGAATTACACATGCAGCTCTGAACACTCCACCTGCACTCTGCCCACTACTGCATTTCTTCCAAGATTACTTGTAACATATCACACGTCTACACAGTGTGAAATGTTTGCCATTTTTATTTCTAAAACCCATCTTCTAAGGAGTTGTTTCTCTCTTCACTGAAAAGTTACAGTTATTTAAGAGGCAACACAGGCTACACAGAAAGTGAGAAAAGGGAGGAGTTTTAGCTTTGACACCTTATGATGTAGCAGAAAAAAAAGCTACACACATTTCTGTAAGGAGAGTGATTTTGCATGCAGTGGACAACCATAATTTCCTTTTGGGGGGGTCTATGAATACTATATATATATATATTTTTTTTTTTTTTTTTTTTCCCAATAGTGTCTCTGCAGTGTCATTTGTCATTTGAAGTGCCTCATAGCTAAATAGCACTGTCTGGCACATGCTATCCAAGAGCTCCTAGTAGATAGCATACTAGTTTCAAGGACTTCCATGGAAACTGTACCTACATTCCATTATAACTTTTCAGCTATTATCATTCACATTACTCTCATTCATGCAGAACACTTCATTATTAATCTGAAAACACACTACAGCATTTAAAGTACAATGGCCTGAAGAAGTCAGGTGCTGCTTCACTGCCTGTGTGTTGCAGGAGCTCTCAGCTGTTTAGATCCACCACCATTGCATATGCTGACACCTGCAGAGCTTTGTTTGGCCACCTGCTTGGTGTGCCAAGCATCACAGTTACACACACATCACACCTAGATTTAGCACTGAGAAAACATAGCTTTCACTTGGTAGATGGTATTTATCAGGTCTACACATTATGATCAGTTTTACTTAGGGACAGGAACACCTATGACAGAAGTCCACTTGCAAACAATAATTTTACTGCCTTATTTAAATCCATTTACTTTCTTTAGTAATAAAATTGGGTTTGATACTATTTAAGCTCACTCATGCAGAGATGAGATGTTCAGTTTTGTTGTTTTAGGGATCCAGATGAGACCCTCCAGCACTGCCTAAATGTCTCTATTCTGGAGAATGGCATTTGGCAGTTAGTCACTTATTTATGTGTGATGCTGATGGGAAAGAATTGGTGCCATAAGTATGCAGGGTATCATTGCATCTACCTCCTGTCAACATCTTTCCTAAATGGCAAAGACAGTTTGCTTTTATAGTTCTTTGCTGGAAAAAAGAAGTAGTTGGCAGAAATGCATCTGTTACAAGAGAAGTAGTTCAGACATGTCAGGGAAGCATAAAAGAAGATGCTCTCTCCATTTTTTACCGGTATAGAATTTAATTCCCCATTAATATTCTAGCTATTTGCAAGGGAAGTTTGAGATCTCACCAGTGGTATATGTGGCCAAATGACAGTACTTAAACCATGTGTACTCTGAAGTTCTTCCAACAGGCTGTCATTAAGTATAACCTGACAAAATTTAAGTCATGCCAATATGAGATGAAGACTGTGTTACTGCAATGCCTTTTACCTTGAAAAAGCCTTCAATAGCATTTGACAAGCTAAATATACATTATAGCTCTGAGCTCTCAGTTTCCAGAGAGTAAAAAACAAATTCTTTCCATTCATACAACACTCAACCAGAAGAACATCCGGTGTCTTTTTTTTATGACAGAGACCAGTTTCAGAAGCTTCAGAGGAGAGCATGTGCACACATATATCCAGTCATTCTCTGGTGCATTCTTCCAGCTTTGAACACTGAGTAGGTTACAGATTCATCTGCTCTTGTGCATCTAGAGCCTCTGTCACACAACTGTGAAACTTGAAATCTGGAGAATAATGCAGAGCATTTTTATAGTCCAGGTCAAGCAACAGCTCTCCCATGGGGTGGTGTAAGAATTTAAAGCATGCAGTTTGCTTGTCTCAAAGAACAGTCAAGGTCACAGAAGGAACTACAAGATATGCTACCACATCAGAAACTTGAGATAAGCACTGATAGCAACAGCAAGAAGGTACTAACTCCTGGCCTAATGGAGGTGAAGATTTGGTTAGCACACTGGACAAAAATTCTCACTGTGCAGACTGTGAGAAAGGAAACAAATGCTCACACTGATGTGAGCCCATGTTGTAGGAACATCTGCGACTGCCCTGAGCATACCCAGAACTTGAACTGCATAAAGGTAGTACCACCAGAAGAACAACTGTGGAACTCCAACCACTGAGAAGACCAGAGTGGAGGAGGACTAGCAAGATGCCATGGTATCCATGGGAGGTAATTATCTTCTGCTTGATTTCTCTGTCTCTCTCTCTCCTTCCCCCACCCCTCTGGTCACCTTTTTTTTTCCTATTTCTTTCTATCTCTCTACCTCACAATTACTGTTAAATAAAATCCATACTATTGACTTCAGCCTATGATCTTGTTTGCACCTTAATTTAGGCAGAGGCATCTTTTAATAATGGGATCATAACGGGGGGGGGGGGGTGGGGTGGGGGGTGGTGACTGTCAGTGATGACAATCTGTCACCTCTTGCAATCTTTAAATCTTTAACTCACTGAAGTCTCCTTACTTAGGCACGGATCCCACATCCTACCCTTCCCCACTCCTTCCCGTGCAAATGTCCCATATCAGAATACCAGGAGAGAGTCCCACTGAAGTTATATGTGTTTTCTTTTCATCATGTCAGGGGTTTATAGCACAGAAGCTTGAGATATGCTTTTATAAAAATCCTTCAAATACCACAGAATTATTCTACAATGAAAACCAGTATGAGGGAAGAAAATAATGTCCATTTTATATGTACAACTCAAAGCAATCTCATCTAAAAAATTACTAGCAATTTATAGTTGCAAAGCTACTGGGCTTAAATTTTCTCTCTTATTCTGACTTTAATTTTCATTTTTCACCTTAAAGTGAACATACTTTTCAATTAAAGTGATGTAAACCAAATTATTTACATTTATTTCCTACGGATGACTGCAGTGCAGTTAACATTGGGATAAAACAGCTGAAAAAATTTTCAAACTATTTTTAGCAGTAAAAAGATTCTTGCAGACACTACTTAACAGAAAAAAGCTACATGGCTGATTTTGACAGCCAAACAGCTGCTCTAGAAATATATATCAAGTCTTTTAATGAGAGAAAATAAAATACCTGTTAATTATAATTATCTTATTGTTTTGTATCAGGATTGACTCCGACACATAAATATGGCAAGCATTGGCTTCTGAAAATAAGAACTGGCAGTAAAAAGAGGTCTGTTTTCTATTCAGATTACTTGATAAAATGCCTATCAGTGTTACATTTTAATTTACAAAAGAGCATATCTACTTATATATTCACATATAGTGTTTTAAATTAAAGATTACTTGGCAAGTCCATCTAATTTTATAAAGGTATAATTTAAATTTTATGGATTCTTGAATTAATATTCTTAAACTTTTGAGGTTGCAGCTATGACAAATTTTAAAAACAATTAATGAATTAAGAAGCAAACTCCTTATTTTTCCTGATAGAGAAAAAGCAATATTACTTGGGAAGCAGATTATAAAATGTTTCTCTTAATCTGGGGGACCTCAAATATTAATTTTCAGAGAAAACATTTTTTTTAATGTTACTTTAGCATTATTTAATAGGCAGAATGGAAACTGAATGAGTTTCCAAAGCCAAAATTCAACAATTCACATAGAAAATTTATTTCATTAGTATGAAATACTATTAAAGGATTGTCCACATTGTTTATAGTTCAAAGTATTTTCATTCATTGTTTTCCCTCTTTCTTCCTGAAATAGTCCTAGAAAAAAATTAAGCTAAATTTGCCTGAGCTAATTGGATTTTCACAGGGTGAAAATCTGATGTAGCTGAAAATTAGTTCATTTAGTTTTTTAATCCATGTGATTTTACTCAAATCAACAGTGCAAACCAATGTTTATATATGATAACATATATGCTAGAAATCACACTGAGATTTTTCCAAAATTGTGGTTTTAAAGATGTCACCATCAGTATACAGGAAAGAACTGGTTATTTAGTTACTAAAAAAAAAAAAAAAAAAAAAAAAAAAAAAAAAAAAAAAAAAAAAAAAAAAAAAAATCTGTGGAGAGTATTCTCCTTTCTGTAGCCAGATACAAAAAAGTCTAATTAATTTTACTTTGGTACCTGATATGGCAGTTGAGGATAGACATTTTATTGTCAAAGTCAAACTATTCATAAGGGGAAATATAGGTCTAAAAAGGGAGTAATACTTATTTAGAAAATAATATTTAAAGAGCCAGAAATAAATACTTAATTAGTTGTTGGGTTATGTTAAGCTTTAATGGAAAAAATGGAATTATTATTTCTATAATTAAAAATTAATGGAATTATTATTTCTATAAGGAAAATGGAGAAGAAATATTTCTGTCTAGATCTCTATTAAAAAACTAACAAACAACAAACCAAACAACATTAGAACTGAATAGTTCTGAAGCCTGGCTGAGTTTTATTTGTCCATCTGAAGCAGCCCAGTAAAACAATGCCAGATGGTCATGTTATTTCACTCCTAAATTGAATTTTAGATTTGAATCAGATAAATACCTATTACATAGTTTGCCTTTGAAGCACAGTCTGTTGTCTAGGAGATCTAAACAATATCCATTTTTCCTTTCAGCACATAAGAAATTATTTAGATCCAGTATGCTTGACATGTTGAAAGATCACAGATAGGCCCCTTGCTACTCAGGGAAGTTGTTGTATAAATGTATTGCATTGTTACTGCGCTGAAGAGATTGTTTCAATTCTCCACTACTCCTAGGTCAAAACCAGCACATTTTGAGACACAGATCTTATATCTCAGGTGAAAGAGTAAAATCTTGATTCTTAATTACATAAATTTCTTCAGATACTGCACTTTGAGAGAGATAATTCCTTTCTTATTCCATAAATCTACAAAAATTCTGGCATAAATAATGCTTATTAAAATATGTGGCTACATTTGCCACATCTGCACCTATATTTTACTCTATTATTTACATTTAGGGACTGAGTATAAGCTTCTGATGCTGAACAAGTGTTATTACAGAGGCTGAAGAGGTGATGCTGGTGTAAAGAAAATGGATTGTTAGTGAGAACAGCACGTGCAAGTGAATACTGTATTTAACCTTGAGAAGAAATGATTACTTCTCAATGTGTCTTTTAAGAACAAAATGTCCCATGAACACTTCAGCTCTGTTTGGTTCATTCATTGTTTTTAAAAAGAAAACCCAACAAACCAACAACATACAATTTCAACAAAAGACATCTTGAGATTTAATACTGCTCCTGCTTAAGAAGGAACACTTTGAGGGGAGGCTGACAGATTTTCTTGTTCTTCATACCATATTATTACTATGGTATCTTAAACACCAAATTCAGTTAGGAAGCCCTGTATACTTTGAAGTCACTCCATGTCAGTTTTCCCAGAAGTGAGTAATTCCCATATTTCCAGTAACATAAAGATAATTGTTTACATTTAGTGTCAGATTCTTAGGAATATAATTGACTTTTAGATCAGTTCAACCTGAAAAAAATCACAGGCTAGGCTGGGAGTTTATATTTTTAAAAATTATTTCTGAAATAGAGCCATGCTTTCATGTTTCACCCTAACATTGATTTTGAACTACACTGGGTAGGATTTTGAAAAACAAAAACTACATACATAAGAAGAAGAAAACCTAGATTTGTTAATTTTCCCGCATTTCTCCCTATACCCATGAAGCCACTGCACAAATGATCAGAGGTTTTTTGGGGTTTTTTTGCCTAGGAACATTTTGCATTGTCATAGATTGCTGAAAAAAAAAAAATATAAGGAAGCATGTCCTCTGAAAACAATCAAAGTTTCTGAAGGCAGTTGAGATTTTTAAGCATAAGTTGTGGTTTTGTAACACTTAGCAGCAGCAGCAGAATGGGATATCAAACCTTCCAGAAGAGAGGAAAAAGCTTGAACGGGGGTATAGCTTTTCAAAAAATATTGTCTGAGTGGGGGACAGGTGAGGTTGCAGGTCTGATAGGTTTTATTTATTCTCTCTAAACATATAAAGATTTGATGTCAGAGCATTCAGCAGCACTTGTCAATATAATGAGTGCAAACAATGTAAAGCATATTTTTCAATTTCTGCATATATAATGTAGTACACTTTGATGTATCTTCTAAGTGTCATGTCTCCCAACTGAACTGCCTAGAATACTTAACTTGAAGAAGAATGAAATGTGTGACAGATTCAGAATTTATAATTTTCATTTTTTTTAATGAGATGCTCATACTGCTTATCACTGACCTGAGGAAAATCACCTTCGAGGATGAAAGGAGTAAAATGATTGTCCATGCTTTCTTAGTCCTGATATTCTGCTGAACACAGACTGAGAACTGCCAATTAAGCCTAATTGTGATAAATTATGTTCTCTTTATTAAGGTTAAAGGGGGATTACTGTCTAAAAGGTAATAACCCTAAACCACTCTTCTAATTGTGGTTAAAACCTCAGGTTAGATTTAAATGACCATAGATGTGGCATGCCAGTGCTTCATGTACTAGACCATTATTACAGTATTCTCATTTACATAAACAATTAATTTTGGCACAGTGTCTGCCATGATTATGTCTGACTAGACTTTCTACTACACAGTGAGTTTGCAAATCTGTGTTAAAAACCCCTGAGAGATAGGAAATGCCTTTGTATCTCTGTATTAAATCCTCCTTTTCTTACTTTAAAACAGCCTCTGTAGCAATCAGCATTCTGAAATTTGCAAAAAGTTTGAAAATATCCAAGTATAAACTTCCCTCCATATGAAAGAAATACCTAGCCAAGAAAGATCAATCATTCCTAGACTGACCAAAGCACAGACATTTTAAAAAAAAAGCCTCAAACCCTTCTAATTGGAAAAATAATTTCTTTTAGGCAAACATATACATTAAGAGTATCCATAAAATTATTCCTTGGAAATATTTCCCAGTTTTCAACCAAAGCCAGTGTTTGTAAAAGCCATATAATCAGTCTCTGACTGTGAAGATGAATCATTCCTCCAGGAATTTTAGAAAATAGATTGTCTATGTGAAAATTATCCATTGAGATAAAAATGATACTACTATAACCAGGTGTATTCCGTAGCTTGAAAAACATGTCACCAGCACTTTAATATGCAGGAGCCAAACTTCAGAGACCTGTCCTTCAAAATTTTCATCCAAAGTGTTTAATGATTTTCCCAAAAATCAATCAGCAGCAAAATGGTAAAAAGAATCAAGCATTTTGTTCCCCAACATCTTTAGATTGTGCATGTGTTAATGAGAAGAATTTGTTTACACAAAGAAAGATACATTCTAAAACTTGTGGAGAACTCTAAATGTAAGTGTTCTAATTTTGAACATAGCTAGATCATATTTCAATGATTAAACATGTGGAGAGAGAACTTGATAAATCTCAATAAAGCTACTGCACAGAGCAATTCAGGTTGCATTGTGGTTATCATGATTTTAACTGGCTCTTTTACTGAAAGTTTTGCTGACATATTTTAGAGGCCTTCTCTATGGCTTCACAGCTGGGCTACACCTATTTTTCATGCATCACTATGAACTCCTACATTGTGCTTCTACATGGTAGATTTCCAACCCTTAAGCAATTTGAAACATACACACCTGAAGTTCTCAAACATCATAAGACCATTTAAGAAATACAGTGATTTTGCTAAAAAGTGGAAGAAGATTAAATTAAAAAAACACCTTTTGCTATAAATACCTAAAAACACCTATTTGCTATAAATAATTATGCAAAAGGCTGAATAAGTTCTGTAAATTAATAAATTATCAAATAAATAGCATAAATATTTTATTTTCTCTAACAAGCTGTTCTATGAAAACAACTTTTAATTATTTCTTCTTCCACTCTGCATTCCTCATTCTGTTCTTATTTGTTAACAAAATTCCAATGTTTTCTCCAAAGCATTTTGCATCACAAAACCTGTGTTCTATCTGCACTAATATATCTCTCAGCTTATTTTACCATCCAGATGAGTATTTTCCAAAAAACTGTTTTATCCTAAATATGCATCAAAATATTCTGCATTTGAAGTATTGGACTCAGTGACATAAAATAAATTGATATTTCTATTACTCCTTAATATTTGCATGACAGTTCTATATGTCTATGCATGCATTGAGTGTGGAATATGATAAGGACAGAGAGATAAGTTTATCAAAGATTTATATATTTTTGCTGACAGATTTTTTTGTTGTTGTTTACTCCAAATTTGAAAGGTATTTTCAATTACATAAAATTCAGTTTCAGGTTTCTGTACTTAAAAGTCTGGAACAGTACATAATAAGATTCTGACTTTCCTCTTCTGATATGGATAGCGTCATTTAATGATTCAGATCCTTTTTTTCTGTGACCTACTTTTAGGAGAAATTCCAGTCTCTTAAGCTCAGAGCATGTTTTTGGGTTTGTGATTCGAAACTAAATTTAAAGAACAGGAACTTAATACTGGTGGTTTAGAAGGGGTCAAGTACAAGCAGACACTATCACAGCTTTAAATCTACTTTCTATTAATGCTTATAATTTCTGAGTTAGAGAGCAATGGCACACTAAGAATATTTATAACCTGCTTATATTTCAGAAAAAAGGATTCATGTGTCACCTTTTTGCTTCCAGTTTCTTTACACAAGGCACTGCCTTTGTTATGAGACTGGGGCTTCTTAAGTACCTACAATGCATTAACCTAAAACCTGATTCATGATGCCAGATGAGCTCAGGCACTTGTGTAGACCTATCCTGTCCACAGCAGTCCTAAGAAAGGAGGGAGGAGGAAAAGACTTCTCATCGATGGAGCAAGGAAAGGAAATTACCTGATGGAAAGAAATGAAGATGAGAATGCCAGAGTCTTTTCTGTAGGACCAAGTGAAAGACCAAGAGGCAATGGACCTGAATGACAAGGTTCAACAATGGAAAGTGCCAGATTCTGCACCTGGGAAGGACTAACCCTGGATGTATGGACAGACTGGGGAGTAAAATGCTGGGAAGCAGTGCCACAGAAAGGAACTTGGGGGTCCTGGTCAATGTAAAGTTGGATACGCGTCAGCAGGGTCCTGGCAGCCAGGAGGACCAGCCATGTCCTGGGGCACATCAGGAACAGCATCATCCTCGACATCCAGCTACAGCTAACCCTGCCTGAATGGGGAGGGTGAGTGTAGTGTTTGGGATGTGTGGACTAGATGATTTTGAGAGTTCCGTCCCAACTTCACCTTTTTTGAGATACTGTGATTCTATGAGTTGAAGTCTCCCAGTTCTAAAACCAGCATGATCCAGATTCTGATTTCAAGGGCACTGAAGTAAATCTTGGAAATCGGATGCCTTTCCCTGAAGTCAAATCAAAATAGGGAAATAGGTTTCTCAGAACAAGATTCATAGCCCCATACAAGCTCTTCATTTCCAATTGGGAAATCAAAACAATTTTCTCTTTTAAAGAAAGGAACAAAATTAATTATTCCATCCCACTGGGAAGAAAGTAACATGAATCAAGAAAATAAAAAAGGACAAGATTTATTTGAGCTTCTGTTTGATTCTTGTGCAGGGAAAAATAACTCTTGGGTCTCCTCTGAGCAGACAAGCTTGCTTTACACCGCTGTTGAAGTAGTCTATAAGTATTGGGATGAAAATTCATAACATTTCAGTCAATCACCTGCTGTGTGAGTCAGAGAACAGTAACCTGAGCAACTAGGCCACCTACGTTGGTAGCATAAGTAACACTAAAAGGAAAAAGGGTAAACCTTCAAAATTTAACACTGTCCAATGACATGCACTTCACTGAGGTTTGTTTTTTTCCTTATATAAGGGGCAGAGCAAGATATAAATATAGAAAGATAAGTAAAAGCTGACATTATACTTAAGATTTAATACTCAATTTAATACTTTTTTCCACTGCCAATGTAATCAGAGAAATAAAATTCCAACTACTACAAGCCAAGCAAATCAAAGAATCAGAGTTTATCTTCCCAAAAGATAATTGTCAAGTATTACTAGTCAAGTTTTATCCCTGTATGAGGAAAGTGTCATGAATTAAGAAAAGTGAAATGGCTAGAATAATAATCATAAAGAAAATAATTGAATGACTTACCGTAAAATATATGTACAATTTTTTTAAGAGTATGATGATCTAAGATAGAAAAACAAAGCTAAAGAAGGAGAAACTAGTAAAGGTTGTAGAGCACAGTAAAGCCACTATGTAAACAAAAATACAGAAGCAAAAGACATATCCCAAAGAAACTACATACGTTTAGTATAGTGACACAAATTATCTGCTGCAAGCTTAGCAGAGAGCGCACAGAATTAAAGTAAGTTGTAAGTTGTAGAAGAAGGGAACACAGGGGACCTTGCCCCTCATAAATAACAGCTGTGTTAATTAACCAATACAGCCTCGCCCCTGATGAATCACAGTAATACCTTTACCAATAAAGGTAAGCATGATAAAAGGGAGTGGGTAAGCTGTAAAGAGGAGAACTGGGAAGGAGTCTTGAGGAAAGGACGGAGTAGATCATGAAGCAGAAGTCTCCTGAGGAGATAGAAGCACTGCTGTGAGGTCAGTCTGGGTCTGTAAGAAAAGCCTGTTGTTGAAACCTGCAGCCATAGTCTAGCTAGGCAAAAGCCTGCAGTCACAGTCTGTAACCTAATACACACAGTCCTAGTTTAGTAGGAAATAACCAGCAGTCTGAGGCTGCAAGGGAAACCTATGGTAGGAGCTTTCTGCAGCCAGAGTCAGGATGTCTAAGCTGTAAACAGGAATAAACCACTGCCCGTTTTGTGGTGTGATAAACAAGCCTGTCTTGTCTCATTTCTACCCTCTAACAAGAGGGCTGCTGTAACATAAGTAAGAATGTAACTTTCCATTGCTCATTTCTTCACAAGGATCACCAAAAACTCAGAGAAAACTGGAAGAACTTAAAATTCCATCACAGACAGAAATGTGGTAGTCCCTATACCATCCACAGAGGACAATTTGCTCTCTTAGAGAGTGCACAGCCTCTAGACTACCTCCGTTAACAGTGACTCCCCTTCAGAAGTCCCCATAAGAGACTTCCTTAGCTCATGGTGAGCAAAGTGTGACAAATCCATGAGCCTTTGCAACATTATGCAAATTTGTTACCTCTCATTGGTTAGTTCCCCAGTTCCTCGTATTTACCCATTCTGATTGGTTCCTTTTTGGATAGTTTCCCTGATTGGTCTATTTCCCTATTCTTTCCCCATTGGCCAAGTTGTGATGACCCACACCGTCCCCCGACTACCCTATATAGTCCATCACCGCTTGGGCCATCTGGCTCTTTCCCCTTTGGACTTTGTGGAATAAAGAAGCTCTCTTGGAGATTGGAAAGACCCTGTCTTGCTCTTTTACTCCTGTGTCACCCAAGATGGCAACTGTAGATCTATCTGGTGGCCTCACAAAAGAGCTGGTCACCGTGTGCCTGAGAGTGCCTGTGCCCCATCAAACCAGGTGCCTTTAAAAAGACGAAATGCTTCTGACGAGGAAGGTTGTGGCACCTTCACCACTGGACCAGATTGCAACACAGAAATACACAAAGGCAATGAAAAATATACCAGGATTTTGGAAACATTTTATGTCACAAATATACTCATTTGTTATTATAAAAGTGTTCCATGAGAACATTGGCAGACTTAAGCAAGCTTGCTTTAGACAGATATAAAAGTATTTTTATTTTTAGTTGATTTGAAGTGTAACTGACATTTTCTACTGTGACTTGTTAACAAAAAATTTAGCAGTTGAATTAGGATACAAAAATTTCAACTGAAAAAAAAAAAAAAAGATTCTTGGTGTTCTTATTCTATATCCAGTGAAATGAGCTATTAATAAAGTTAGTATTTGTGAAAACAGTGAAAATCTGTGTCCTTCATAGCTTTGGTATTATACACTATGCATAGCAAACTTTCTAAGAAAGGACAGACATAGCTGCTAAAGAACCCATGACCCCATTAATAAAGACCAAAAGGGTTTCTTTAAATATTTAAGAGCTACAAGCAAGAATAGTTATGAGTGTTTCAGGTGAGTCCTTCAATAGACCTCATAGTTTACATTAATATGCTCAAGCATGTGCGGAGGCACTATGGTACTGTTGAAATCCAAGTGATTAAAGACAGACTAAAAATTATTCTCAAAAGACTAGTTTTGTTAGGGTTAAAGACTTATTTCTAGATACAAGTGGGAAGGAAATCAGTCATGATAAATAGCAACCAGTCAGTGAATAATTAAAAGATGAGGCTGGAGACTGTAATTTTTTGGTACAAGGGGGACCCTCAATCCCTCTTTATTTTTAAATGCTTATTTTTGGACAAATCAATCAATGATTTCTAGATATTTATGTATGTTTAGCCAGACAAAGAATTCGTCATGTCAGTGAATTTTCCAGCTTGTTGGAACTGTATTGTTACAAATTCTATGTGACAATCAAATCATTAGTTCTTGTTGCCAACAGAAGTGACAGATTTCCATTTCCAAAAGAAGTTTGACATGAATTTGGGCACTTGTCAGATTTTTCTCAACATCTTGTAAAAGGCAGCTGGATGCAAATTCACCAAATTAAATGTTTGCCACTGGCAAACATCAATTTGAAGAAATCAAGATATTTCATACAAAATTACCAATTTCTTCTAAGACTTTTGAAGATAAGGAAGGAAATGATGCTCTTCAGATCCCTGTTGGTATCTGACACTCTTGGTCCCCACGTTCTGAATCATAGGGCCATACCTTCAATCTCTTAAGTCAAAATGATCAAGAATTCTATGGTGTATTACAGGTTATGCTTGAAGGATAAAGAGTATCATTTCAAAAGAGAATATTTCTGCCAAATCACTTTCTAGTATGGCTGGAGGTTTAGGGTTGACCTTCCCAGGAAATAAAGAAAGTCTGAAATATCCTCCAAGGCCAGTGACTGCCACATCACCCTGTAACCCCAGTGTTACTGTGCTAAATAAAGAGCCAGTGTTCCTGTGGACTGGCTCTCTGCCTGACCTGGTGAGAGCTGCCCAGGGTGGCATATGCTTCCCATCAGCAAATCTGTAAGTGACATCATCAAAGCTTCAGTGACATACTGCCTTCCCTCTAGTGCATCATCAGTATTAGAGCAGTTATCCTCCCTGCTTCTCCCCTTGATGGTGTCTCGATCATGCTCTGAGAAGCCTACTGTCAGGAATTGCATAGGCATTTCACATCTTTTCCCCAAGCAGACTATTGATGCGCATTGAGTCAACCCAAATGTTTGAATGAGCAGAAGTTGTTGTGGACAAGAAAGCAGAAGACATGTTGGAGCCATGCAATGGGGATGATGAGCCAGTTCCACAGGGAGCTGTGGGCTATGAGTTTGAAGATGGGGTGGGGATGGAGGCAATGCTGTAACATCTGCACCTGTTATACCTGCATCTCTGACTCTAGCTAAAACAAGCGTACAGCTGGAATTGTCCCTTGCCTTCTGCTGATGATCGGCATCCTTTATTCCATCTCCAGAAATACGTTAGCCTAAGCAGCAAATGTAGCTGAGAAATGTGGACTGCACTTTGGGCCCTGACTCTTATTCATTAGGCTTTGTAGCATGTATGGCATTGTGAAGTGTGAATTACACAAGTGAATTACACCTCACAAACAGGTATTTCATAATGGTTTTCACTATCCAGTTATTACCACAACTGTGTCCGAGGAGTCACGTACATGTACAACTTGATCTCATATAATATAAATTCAATAAATCTAATCTTGTGTAATTTCCCTAGTTTGTTTATCAGGTGATATGGAAAAGACAGATCAAAAGTTATCTCTTCTCTGAAATTCTTTCTGCCATAAGCACGATGGCAGCCTTATAGAAATCGTCCATGTCAAGACATGCCTTTGCCCCTTTAATGTTGTTATTTGTAACCACGAGGTTGTTTTTTTTGTTGTTGTTGGGTTTTTTTTGTTTGTTTGTTTGTTTGTTTTGTTTTGTTTTTTGTTTGTTCGTTTGTTTGGGGTTTTTTAATAATGGATTTAAAGAAAGTAACTTTCATAGGCTCCATTTAAATTAAGAGAATAAACATAGTATCATAAGATAGTTAACATTCAAAGCTTCTGCAGGTACCAGGATGGTATGCTTTAAAGAATTCCTCAACTTTACTATAAACACTTCAGTCTTTCCTCACTCTTGATTCTATTCTAATTCATGAACACTGCTGGAAAATTTAGATTATGAAGGCTCAAATAAATAAAACAACAGCATGCCTACTGTGGTTCTCATCTAGCAGGACCATGTATCAGGTCAAATTTTCTTCTTTATATATTATCCATTATGATTTTACTTCAAGAAATGGAGAAGTTGCCATGTTACACCTTGAATTGCTGTACAGAAACAGCACTCTATTACTAGAAAACAGAGAATATAATAAAGAAATCTGAGCAGTGATTCAACTACTAGAAAGTAAATTATTTCATTCCTGAGCAAGATATGCAATTTCTCACCTTGTAAAGGACTTTCATGTTAGTCTATGTGAGAAAAGTGCAGCGATGCAATTTGGTGACAGATTCACCTATCACCAGCTGTACAACTGCATAGAGATTGAAAATGGCTCAGCATCTGCATTCTTACAAGCTCAGTTTTACAACAGAATTTATATAATTAATCCATGAATAACTGTGACAGCAATTGATACCTTGTAGTAAGTTCTTATCTTTTTTTCCACAGGCTATCAACCTGTAATAGCTCTTAAAGTTTTACTAGAAAACAAAGTGGAGATAATGTCATATAATCATGCACATATTCACCTGAAATACTGTAACTGAGAGATTCACAAAATACTTCCTTCTTCCTGAAGATAACTTCAATATCTAATATTTGTACAGAAGAGCTGATTCATGTACAGAAGTCAGGGCATTGCTGCACTGACTTCAAATCCTTTGGTTCCCACCAGACTTTGGTTAAAACCCCAAATATTTGGGGGGGGGGGGGGGAGTATTTTGTCCTTGCGAGTACAAAATCAGAGGCAAAGAATAAGACTCATTCAACAGGATGTTAAAAAAAGAAAAAATACTAGAACCAGTGCCAGAAATTGTGAGAAGGCACTCAGGCAGGCAATGTGGAAATGCCCATGTGATACTCTTCAGATATGTATTCATCCTGCCTGATTATCTCAGCTCTGGTTTTCTTCTGCTTTTAGTCTTCTGCTTTAGCTTTCATCGAAGTTCCATGACACAAGAATCTTTCAAATGTGAACTGTGGACTAAAACTAGAAATTCTGTGGGTTTTTTTTTGTTGTTGTTGTTGTTGTGGGGTTTTTTGTTTTGTTTTGTTTTGTTTTGTTTTGTTTTGTTTTGTTTTGTTTTGTTTTGCATTGCATTGCATTGCATTGCATTGCATATCTAGAGTCTCATTTGAGATCCAGAATCCCTTAAAGGATTGTCATAGGTTAGTACAGTTTAGTTTTTTAGTTATAGAAGAATGTAGAATAATTCTCCAGGTCAGGACCTGGGAATTGCTTTAGAAAAGACAGGGACCCATCAGAGGGTTAGTTGCAACATTGGCATCTGTTCTGACCACTGAAAATTTTTGGCTACGACTTTGGGAAGTACCATATAGAACCCCTTGATTTCCTGTAGGTGGGTCTTTTTCCTTCTTTCCTTTGGCCAGAGAGAGACAGGTAACATTGAGCTGGGCCTGCTGCTCCCCGCTTTTGGGGGGATCTGGCCTGAGGCCTGGCCGGATTCCATCGGCTCCCAGGTGAGGGGGGCGGGAGGAAGGAGAGGTTGCTGCTTTACAACAACTGCTGTATCCAAACTTCCCTGGAGCAGGGGGAGATCTCTGCCGGGCCCCTGATAAAAGCTATGGGCACCATTTGGGCTGAAGCCACCCCGATTTACACCAAGGGGTGGGCTGAGAAGGCATTTATGATCCTGCTTGGGTTTTGTGATTCCGGACTGCCTGAGTGCTCCAATCTCTGATGTTTCTGTGAGTTCTTCCTCCCTCACCAGCGTGGCCTTGAATGTCTAATACCAGGAGCTACAGAGGGAGAGACAAAGACTCTGAGCAGATTTAACCCTTTCCTGCCAACATGAAGCTTCCAGAGCTTAGCCCTTCTCTGAGAGAGTAAGAAAGGACAGAGCGAACATAATGAAAAACAGCATGAAGTCAGTAGAACAAGAGTGAAAAGACTATTGGGACAGAGGGTTGAAGAGTTGGTTATTCCATTCTTATTTGAGCTATAGAAATGAACTCTATATTTAGATCATTCCTTTAAATCATGGGAAAGATATGCATTTGGGGAGATGATTGTTTTAATTTGTGTGTAGATTTGAGCAAAGGTGTTTGTGATGGACTAAGTAATATTAATCCTATAAGATGCTTGAACAGAGATAAAGGTGAGAAGCTCTCTGCACCAGTGAAGAAGTGAGAAGCTATCTCTGTACCTTGAGATAAAAAATCCTTCGCCTTGGAGTTATTAATCTTTAAAAGGTGACACCCCAGTATGCAAAAGTCTAAGACCCATGACCCCTAAGCAGCTTGGGAACCTGCTCCAGGGAGGGTCACAAAGGTAGGTTTCTCTGGGCGGTTGTTTTTGTGACAGTTTAAAACCCACAAGAGAACTGTTCTAAGTTGTCAGTGGGATCCATGACTCTAAGAGAGACTCTTCCCCTAATGAATTGATGAAAGACTATTGTCAGATAGTAAAACTGACTGAAAATTACAAGTTTTATCTCTTTATGTTGTTTTGTAAGAAAGTGAACAGTTTATAAGGGGAAGGAAGAGTGTTTTTGAAGTTTCATTCTGTTTTAGTTTCTTTCCAACTTTCTTTTTTCTATTCTTTTAATGTGTGTTAATAAAACTATTTGTTAAGTTTTAAGGTTGAGCCTGCTTTGTTTTTCTCCTAGTCTCTCTCCCACAGAAAGAGTAAGTACTAAGGCCAGAATTTAGTGAACGTGAAACGACTACAAGGATACAATTCATTTAGGAAATATGACAAAAACTAAAGGTGTACAAGCTACTGTCAGAGCTTTATAAAGAATGTTTCCGAACATTCTTCAAATTCAAATGCTGATTCAGAACATTTCAGAACAATGTGTTTGATAGTCATTTATAGCTATGAAAGATGACAAAATACTTTCCTAGTACTTTCAGTCAAGATGGACACCTCTTTAGTGAAGTTGAAAGCAGGATAAAATTAGTCAAAATCTTGGCTCAAATGAGAAATTTATGCTACCTCAAATTTTGGCATAAACCTATGATTTGTAGCTCATGCTTCATAGCTGAGGCTACAAGAAACAGAAATCAATTTGAACTTCGAATTAAATTCAAAGAGAAGTCACTCCTGAACAATAACCTCAACTCCAGTTATAATTAAGGATTCTTCCTGGAATATCTGCTAGCTAAGAAACCTGACATGTATGGTTTTCTCTTTTCATTTCCCCTTCTCTTTCCACTTTTCCTCTTCCTGTTCTCTCCTCCTCATTTTTCGATTTTTGCCGTCTTTCCCCATCTCCTACTCCATTTCCTTGCCTTTCTGCCGTAATCTTCCCACACAGAGATACAGGATGTTCAAGAATGTGAAAAATCACGTGATATTCTGAAAAAATGCTGTTCTTCCAGTTCAAGCTCTATGCTTCAGTCACTGGAGAGAGCAGAGAACAGTTGCAGTGAGATAATACTCATGGAGCCTTGGTATCCTAGTTTGCTATCCCTTTTTATGGTCAGTTATGTGAACTTAAAAAGACAAAAAATGAAGTGGTGCAGGGATGCTTATGAGTTCCTGATCCTTGCAGAGAGAATTTTAAAGCTCTGCCATAGGATCACTATCTCCTGTGTTCAGCTAAATGAAAAACCAAAAGGAGCGGAAAAATGTGTTGTGGTAGGTTTGTTAGGATTTCTCAAGCCTAGATAAATGTGTGGTTCCCTATGTTTTCTAGGGTTTAAGAGGACAGACGACTGATACGAAACATAAAGACTCTATGATTCTAATTGTCCTGTACTTTCCTTACTCTCTCTACACAGAATTTGATCCACTTATGACATACTTTGCTTTTCAGCCCTCTCCGGCTCCAGGAGAGAGGAATACAAATCAGGAATTGTTTCTTTAAATTTATTCCTAGATGAAAAATGGTCTATAAAATGACAAACCCATTAATCTGATCTGACTTTGATTTTTTTTTTTCCCATTTTTAAAAGTGTATTTACTGAGATTCTCAAAGCTTAAGAGAAGAAGATTAAAGATAGAACTGGCACACAGCTTTCAGTCATTTAAGCAAATGAAAGCAGAGCAGTATCTGAAAAAAGAAATGGTACCTATTAGTAATGACAGGAAAGGCTCAAGCACATGGGAAAATAACCTAGGCAAAACAAAACAGCTGGCAGTGGTTTAAAAATTCAGGTAAGAAACCATCATTTTAATATTAGCAATATTTGTCTTATCTGTACTTTTCCATAAATGTAGAAAGGTTTAATGTTACTCTAAATTTTCATAGCAAGATAAAAAGAAATCAAATAAAGTCCATCATCATTAACTCTTTTTGCACTAGGTTAGTGATACCTGCAGTGCCTATATAGCCTTGGTCTTCTTAGATTGTAAAATAAAATGCCATCTCAGGAAGACTCAATACCTAATGAAAGTCATATTTTATAATAATTTGATTTTTTTTTTCTGTATGAACTCCTCAACTTTTAATTTCAGTGGGCATATGATGGAAGGAGTCTGTAACTGAACAGGTATTTAAATTTTTTTGTCTAAGCTATGGACACAAGCAAAGACTTGGAGTCTGTCTCATTTCTGCAGATAAATAAGGGACAGAGATATAGTTCTGTTGACTGATACAGGTGTAGTAGTGTTTAATTCACAACAAAGACTTGCACATAGAATCAGGTAAACAAGGCATATCAGTGTGAGTGAGAACATCACAGGCTTGTTTCTAATTGTCATATTAAATTCTCCTGTAGGAGTGTATCTGTCTTAAAAAGCAATAACACCTGTGAGTTTTGGGCACCACAAGAAAAAGAAGACATTAAACTATTAGATGGTTTGGCCCTCCCCAAAGGAGGGCCACAATGATGGGGAAGGGTCTGGATGAGAAGCTGTATGAGGAGCAGCTGAGGTAATTTGGTTTGTTCAGCCTGGAGAAGACTGAGGGGAGACCTCATTGCTGTCTACAACTTCCTCATCAGGGGAGAGAGGGGCAGACACTGATCTCTCTGGTGATAGTGACAGGACCTGAGGGAATGGCCTAAAGTTGTGTCAAGAGAGGTATATGCTGAATATCAGGAAAAGGTTCTTCACCTGGAGAAGGTTGGGCACTGGAACAGGCTCTCCAGGGAAGTGGTCACAGCACCTGATAGAGTCTGACAGGCATAGAGTCTGCTCTCAGGCACATGGCGTGACTCGTGGGGATGGTCCTGGCGGAGCCAGGAGTTGGATTCAATGATCCTGACCAGTCCCTTCCAACAGAATATGCTATGATTCTATAATTCTATAATTCTGTAATCTCAATCTTGTAGCACAACAGTCCAGCCTAAGAGAATGTTTAATGCTGACATCTAGAGACCAAATCCATTACTGATAATAAAGATTAAAGGAAAGCTAAATATTTTAGCATGCATCAGTAAAGCAAATCTGGATTTCTGTTAAGAAATTTGGCTGTGCAAACATCCTCATAAAAAATGCAGGTAGCATACATAGTACCTTTCTGTAGACACCAACAATTACCAGGAAAGTTCTGTGCAAGAGAAACCCAGGATAATATAGAAGTCATTTATGCCGATCTATTTTAACATGAGCACATACAGAGCTAGTACTTCAGCTTTGACCTGAATATCTTTCTTCCTGGAACTGGAACATAGATATTTCCAACAATTTGTAACTGTGGCAGATGAAAGTCCTCTTTCCTCTGGGCATGCAGAGGTGGCTCTGAGGCTGTATTTGTATTGCAATCTTGTGAGACCGATAGTGACAAATGCATTGTATACGAAATCCCAGCAGACTGAGGATTCTTTTGTTTTTTTGGCAAGGGCTATAAATAAGGCATGTGGCACAAAACAGACTGCTGAATGAAACAAATGCACAGTCGCAAAATAAATCACAAAAACCTTTGTGGTTTACAAATGGGCATTTTCAACTGGATCCAAACAGAGAGATGAAGGGCTTTTTTTATACAAATGAAAGAACAGCTTTACTACGTTCTACAGGCACTTATGGGAAGAAGCTACTATCAAATATTCATGGTAGCCTCTTTTATACACAAGTCTAGTTGATGGAGTAATAGTGTCGACTCACCTGGCACAAAAACTCAGCCATTTTCTCTTTCCCCATCCAGTAAATCTGTGGCTGTCAGTGATAGGAGCTGATGGGAAATGATAGCCTTATTGAGCTGCCTCATGAACTGTAACTCATTTGTTCTGAAGACCCAGACTGACAGCCTCTGCATTTCTCCCTTCCAGTGAAATTGAGTATAAATCACTTTATCATTTTTCTCCATGACAGTTTATCAGAATTCTGGAGTTTTATATGAAGTCATAGAGGCTGGTGGTAGAAATAAGACTTACAATCCATCTTGCTGTTGGAGGGCACTGCATCTTGCAAGGTTTAACAATCCCATGAAAAATTTCAATTTGACTTCCACTAACCAGACACAAGTGTACATATACACACACACGCTTGACACGCAACAGAAAAGGAAAGCTAATCAGGCTCAATTCTGCTGGACAAATGGTCTAAGCTTATGACTCATGTGAACATAATCTCTTTCAGTTCTTGGTAAGTTAATTCCTTATTTTGACTTGTAAGTGTCCTAATAGATTCCCTAACCAACAAAATAATAAAATCATTCTTGGCATAATACTACTTCACTGGAAAAGAAATCTTCTCTTCTTGTTTGCTTCCAGTAAGGTACAAAATAGAAGGATAGATGGGTATACTAAAGCTAAATGTAGATTGCTCCTTTAACCTAGAAAATTTTTTTAGGAATTTGTTATTTAGAAAAAATGAAAGATAATCACCATGGATTAGAATTACATAAAGTCGAAGATATTATTAGCACAAGAAAACCAGTTAAGTTAATGGTTTATCTTCTTTCAAAAATCCTCAGTGAGTTGATATGTACTGTTGTCCTGGGGTGACCCAAACCAAGATAACTATGTAAATATTATTAATTAATTCTATCACTAAAGAACTTGCTGTACTTAAGCAAATAGCCATCTCGCCATCTCTATTAAAAAGGTAAAAGACATCAAGATAGGCCCACTGACTCTTTACATAAAGAACAAAAGACAAAGACACTTGGAAACATATATAAGCATGTAAAATACAATGACTTATGACATCGGTCATTATAACTGCAAGGAAACTTAGGGATTTGATGCCCAAAGGAACACAAATCTTAATCATAAATAATCTCTAGGAACACAAGTAATTATCTGGAATCAGATTTTTTTGTTTGATTACACTGAACTAAAACTTGTTCCCTTGCACCCCTGGAAACAGAGTGCAGATGATGACCTAAGCTGAAATAACTGAATTTTGGATTCTTTTGGTTCTAGGATGAGTAAATTCCTCCAACTGATTATTTTTAGCTTTAGAAGTAATACATAAAATTTTATTTTCTTGATCCCTGTGGGTAGGTATTTAAGAATGTAAACTGTTCTATAAAAGTGACAGGACAGGAGGTAATAATTTCTACAGATGGATGATATAATGAAGCTATGTGATCTAATATGTTCCTTGTTCTCTACATTTATTTTGTCAAAATGCAGCTCCTCCTGCTTACCAAATACACTTACTGTGGAAAAATTCACAGCAGAATATATGTTATGTCAAATAATAAACTAAAGTCACCACAGTAAAGGACGTGGCTCAAAACTGAAACAATTTTGTCATTAATGATTAGGCCACACTGTAATGCATTCCTAAGGTGAGCTTCAAATTGGTTTAACAAGAGTGAAAACCTCATGCAACACCAACCCATTTCTCTTAGAAGACATGTTAATACCAGTAAGTTGCAAAGGAAAAGGTATTTGAATTTGATGTACTTATGAGTGTCAGGCTAATGGCTGGACTCAATGATCTTAGGGGTCTTTTCTGACCTAAATGATTCTCTGACTCTGTGATATTTGTAGCACAGCAGATAATGAGCACGTGTCTTAATTATTATAAATCTTTGAATATTGACATCAACTGCCTGGTTTCTACTCCCTTACCACTGACTACTGTCATTCTTGACACTAACTTGTGCAGCAGAAATCTTCCCCACCTTTTTTTATTAAACTCCACAAAATGTTATTTTTTCATTTGCTTAGGTTGCATCTATCATTAGACAACGGACACTTGCTTGCCCCATTAACTCTACTAATAACATGGAATTTTGCACAGCTGATAGATCAGTAAGGTAGAAAAAATGTGCGCACAGTATTCAGAAAAACATCTGAGATTAATCTGAATTAAATGTAAACTAAAAATAAAGTTTGGGGGTCCCTGGGAGATCAAGGTTAGGACCATAAATGGAACATCACAAAAGGTTTCAAAAGTTTCTCATTAAATCCAATGCCAAAGGCATTGAGAAGGCAATTTATATCCATGACATGAAGCTAAACCAAGAGTGAGTTGAATTTGAATGCATTTGGATCTTACAAATGGTGTATTTGTAGGAGAAGAAAAAGAGTAGATATAAAATTGTTTAGTGTTTGGGGGGGTTGTTTGTTTGTTTTACATTGCAAAATCAAAACACAAGGAACCCTAGTGGTCAAATGCTTTAATTTTCTGATCTTACTATTGAAGGTCAAATTGTCAAAATAATCCTGATAGAACTTCTCCTCTTAGATAAATTAGCTTCTAAAGTTCACAGCCTCATGCAGACTTCACAGAAACAACTTCAGAAAGTCAACAGAACAAATATTTATAAGAAATAATATTGTGGGGAATAAAAAAGGACTTAAAAACTGAAATGGATTTTCTTTTCTGTTCATAAAAAATCCAGGCTATCCACAGAAAATACTGTGCCAATACAAATTTAGTGCATTTTAAGGCTCTTATGAAAAATTATTACAGTTTTGAATTCTGTTTCTGCCTTTAACTTCTGCAAATATGCTGACATTGAACATTACCCTTAGGTTAAAAAAAGTCAAGAAAGTAAATGTTCAGAAAACATACTGCCCTGCAAATGTCATAAGGCTATTGCTGTTTTCATGTGGAGAGTTTTAAAGGCTGTTGAGATGAAAAGGAATTATAGCCAAGGCACTTAAGTGTCATGAATTTTCCACTGTGCTTCAGGCATGGTTTTTTTGAGCTTGTGTGTGTCTTGCTAATAGCTTGACCTTCATGGATTATTAAGATGAAATTTTATGCAATGAAAATGCTGATAAATTTGAGCTAAACAGCATACTTTGAAATGACTATGTTTAAATATGCTAATTGCAGCAGTTTTGGAAAGCAAAATGTTATCATAATTGCAGAGAGGATTGAGATTCTGGCTATCACACAGTGGTATGCAAGCAAGCCCATCTTAGCATTTTATGGGAGTGTCTTCTTCCTTTGCGTAGCTTATTTTCTTTTCTGTATCTATTTATGGATTGGAGAACACACAAGAGAAACAAAAAGCATCTTTCTTCAGACATTTGTCTTCTCCCACCCTAAAGTGACTCAGAAAGATAAAATTTCTTAGCATTAATCAGACTGATGTTCCTTTCATCTATATTCCAGGCAGAAATATGTATATTATAAGCAAAGCTTCACTGCTGCTGGAATGATAGCCCTGAAACACAACAAACCTACTGAAAAAAAGGAGGCAAGTAAATGGTATCAAAGCAGACTCATTTTTGTTGCTGTAGATGAATTGCAGGTGCTCCATGAGGGTAGTGGGTTGTGATCAATGAAAAGGATTGTAACATTTCTGAGACAAAGCACTGCAATCCAACTATATGAGAAAGGCATTCTGCTATGGAGGGAGATGAGAATCACAAGATTACTTCTGTGAAAGAAAGAGTAGATCTTTCAAAAAAAAAAATTAAGAGAGATTTTGGAAAGATTAAACGACTGCAAAGCAACAACTGGTGGCAGAAAAGATGGGAATTTCTGGAGTTCAAAAAAACAGAGGAGGCAAATGGTACAAATCCTTGACTTTATGTATATGCAATTTGGACAGTAACATTTCACTTGTAGCGTGTTTTATTTCTTCAGTTTTGTTAAATCACTTTTTTTGTTGTTGTATTTTATCTTTGTTGCAGAACCCAAGAGTCCATATTTGCGAGACACCAAATGAGAAACATGTTTAAGCAACTGATTCCAGCATTGCCTACAAAGGTGTTCTCTTATGATATATCACTTAACAAAACTGAAGAGATTTTTTTTTTTTTCCCTCTTTTTCTCTATTTGTTAGTATAGTGATTAGAAGTTTTAAAATGAATGTGAAATCCCCTTGACCTCTTTTAGACTGTTCTATCACTCAGATAAATATGGACTCTTATCAGCTATAATGTGCATTGAAACACAACTGTCTCAGACTGTGTGGCCGAAATTTCAGGTAAACCTAATAGCAATACCTCCTTGTAAATTCACAGTTGGAAACAATTCCAGTTGGGAGCAATCCCTGTTTGTAAAATGATAAGGTATTCACAGAGTCAGAAAGCAGTAATAACTGCTACGACCCTGTGATTAGGCTTTCCATATTATCCTAGGATGTATCTATTCTTATCTCTCTGCTGCCTTTTGAGTGGAATCACTCCTGTGGGCTTCACTGTTAGTTCAGTTGCCTCAGAAGTGAGATTTAAGGGTTGGGTTTTTTTTCTGATAGTGAGACCTGTATCTCTCCCATGACTCTTTCAGGTCTGCAGCTTTTGATTTCATATATTTTATATGTATAGATGTATATACATAGATATATAGATATACGCTCTTCTTTCCATATTCCGAAAGGTATGGAAACACTCCCACAAAGTTTGTTGTTGTTGTTGTTGTTTTTATTTTCATTTGGTAGGACTGTGGTGTTTTTTTTTTCTTTAGTTGGTTTGCTTTTTTTTCCTATAATCAATGCCCAACCATATAATGAGTTACAGTGTTCTTATACATCCCTCTGCTGTGTACACAAATTTTAGATATTAGGACTGTCATGTATCCGTAATTGAGATTTATTATCCATGCACTGCAAATATAGTTTCATATCTAGTCCTGGATTTGGGCTCACTTAACCTAATTATATCCATCAAATACTAAGTTTCCTTGGAAGCTGATCTAAACAAAATGTAGTTCATTCGCTTGTGAATGCTGGTGATGATGGGAATGCCTCACCATCTGCGTCTCTTCAGTTTGTGATCTCGTCCGATCTCATAAGGTAAGCAGATTCTGGCCTGCATAGTAATTGGTTGGGACCTTTCCAAAGAAAATCCCAGGTGCTAAGGACAGTAGCACTGATGATTCAATATTTGGCACTCTTCCTCTGTTCAGTAGCAGACCACTGTCTCAGCATAATATTGAGAAACCATTTGGTAACTCAGTGTGCCAGCTTCCAGGGAGGACACAATCAGTGCAGACAAGTGCAGACAAGACTTGCAGTTAGAAAATATCTAGGGTATTTCTTGCAATATGAGCAGACAAAATAGCTCTTTTGGATATAAACCAAAGATTTGCTTGTGCAGTAAACTGCTGAACTGGCTGGGAGGATTTGGTAAATGCCATTGCAAAGTCTGTTTTAGAGCACTGAATGAACAACATTAGCACACAAACTTCCATGAAATATTTGAAGACAATTTGTGAAAACTGCTCTGGACTATTGTTAGCGTTAATTCCTAGTTACTACTGCTGGCATTCTTCCTAGAAAGATAGGCCAGAGTTTTTAGATGCAGCGTAATTGGATTATTAGGCACCCTTAAAATAAGCAATTTAGATAAAAGAAACAGTTCCCATCAGATCAAGGAGTAGCCAGGGAGCTGAAATGCCTGATTTGTCTTCCTGTTCTGTTAATACTGTGCCTGTGGCAAACCATTTGCAAAGAAAATTGGACTGTCTTATCAGGATGCAGTTTGCATAACTATTTTAAATCTATTCATGTGATGTTTCAGTGGGTACCTTTGCATGCATTAGTTTCTGATATACAGTGAGCTTTAATTACTAGTTAGTATATGCTTGCAAATAAAAGTTTATCATGGAAAAAAAGGTGTCTTTTTTATGGCTAAGAACTGTGTGTACTCCTCTTATCAAAGGGCTGACTGTTCTGTAAGAAAATCTTGTGATTATTAAGGCAGCCTTCCAGAGGAGATTGCTATTACTCTAAGCAGAGATTGGAGAACCACAGTATCAGTTAGACTGGAAAAGATCCCCAGGATCATCAAGTCCAACCTTTGACAGACAGCACCACCATGCCAATCAAACCACAGCATCGTGGCTAGTTGTTTCTTGGGAAACTTCTGGGAATGGTGACTCCACCACCTCCCTTTGTCAGCTCATTCCAATGTCAAGTGTGTAACATGCAAATGCATATTAAATCCATATCCAGTGCAAAATGTGTAACAAATAAGTTATGTCACAAACAGAAATAACATGCTTCTGTTTTAGACTGCAAAGTGCACTTTGTGCACTGTGGTCCTGATGTAAAAGTTGTGTATAACCATTTAATCACATTCTATGTAGTACTACCTTCACAAAAGGACAGTATGACTTGTAATCTGGAGGAGTTGGCCGCACTATTTTTTTTTTTCTGGATATACACAAACTGGCATGGAATTGAAAATTTTGTATGTAATTGTGGATTATAATGTATCCTTGATTTAACATTTAGTGGACCATTTACCTAATAGCAACACACTGAGCACAACTCTTAAGGACAGACTGAAAATGAAACATGTTTTCTGTATGGAAAGGTGATCCATAGAAAAGACAGGTATTTGAGACATGAATTACAATTAGCCCCATAAGTTCACCACTTCTCTGGCTTTTATTTTCTTAAGAGAAAACTACATGCATGTATTATAGAAATAAATGTTCAGGGGGAAGCAAATTAAACATAATTTTAGCCTTTCCATGCTTTTTGATTCTTTCATTGAGTATACTCTACGTCATGCAACCAACAGGTACCCCATGTGTTTCTCTGATCACCTTGACCTAAGGAAGAGGGAAATGAGAGATAAATGTGCAATGGAGTATCATTTTTTGGCAGTATTATTGCTGTTATATTTTAAAATTATTGTTATATATGCACTTCTTAAAAATACATGTTGCTCTGTTTTCATATTAAGGAAGAACAAAAGTGAGACATACCATCAGAGAAAGCTGCTGAGCTTTGTGACTGTTCCTCAAAAATCTCATTCTAATCTTTCCCTTTTTTCTTGTTAAAAATACCAATATTTTTTTCTCTCAGAAAAAGAAATCAAAATTAAGATTTGTCATCTTATTAAAATCAAAGAAAAAAAATGCAGAAAAAAATTACCCTTTCTTTGGTACCAAAACTACTTGGAACTGTAACATTTTCATGTTGTTAAATTGCATATGCATCATGGAATTTAATATTTGAGCAATTACATCTCAAAAGCTAAAAAAAGGCAAGACACCCTGTAAAAGAGGATTCCTGCCTTGACACAACTTTTCTCTTTTCCTCTTCTTCCCAGTGAAGATAAAAAATTTAAGGCATTCTGAAATTCTTCTCTATATTCTACACAAGACTCAGTAAATGTAAGAAGACTCCATCTACCCCTGTAAATTTTCTTCAGAAACTGGATCCCAGATGAGGGCAGGAATAAAGACCTCTCACTGAAAATGAGCACTGAGGGTGTTTCTCCTGCTTTCCTTGCACTTCCCCTTTCTACCTCCCAAAAATGAAAATAATTTTGTCTATGACACAAAAAAAATAGTGAAACCTGATAAACCACATTCCTACAGCTAGAAACTGATGCCAAACAATAAAATACGAGAAGGAACAAAAGGAAAAATTCCTTAAATTTGTGTCAGTGAAAAAACTGCCTGTTCATCTACTATTTTCCTCAAATACTTTTATTTTATTTTATTTTATTTTATTTTATTTTATTTTATTTTATTTTATTTTATTTTATTTTATTTTATTTTATTTTATTTTATTTTGGTGTTTTTACTCTTCCCTCAAATCTGATATGTTTTCCTATCCTTAGATATGAAACCAAGGGACATGATTAGTCTTCACCTTTCCTCTGAAATTTTTAAGCAGATATGGCTGAAATCTGAATAAGAAAAAGACACATTATATTAACTAATTAAGTTTCCTCCACACCTATTATGCCATAATGCTGTCAAGTCTCTAAAATACCTTCTAAGCTGGATTTCTACAGAGAGGAAAATAGGGAGGAAAAGCACTTCTAATTTTTATCAGTAAAAAAGCAAACACAAATCTTTTTGCTCTTCAAAAAGTATAACTATAAAAATTGGACTAATAACTTTAAAATATATGAGCACAGTAGCTTGTGAAAATTAGTCCACTTATGGGCCTTCTTTTTGCTCTTTTACGGGCAATTTTTATACCATTAGTTTTGTTAATGAAGCTTTCCACTAGTTTTTTCCAATCACCATTAATGAAAATAAATGAGACTTAAGAAAAACTAGTCTACTTACAAGAAACTAGTCTTACAGAAAAGAACGGAAAATATACAAGAGTCTTCTGTCTCTTTCCTGCATTGACATACAATACTTAATGCATGGCAAATTTTCTGTTGCACTGAGGGAAGTTAACTGAGTAGGGCTGGTTGCTTGGGGCCGGGCTTGGCATTGGTCAATGGGTGGTGAGGAATTGCACTGTGCATCGCTCGTCTTTTGGGGGGTTTATTATTTTCTTCCTCTCTTATTTTCATTATTAATATTATTATTAATAATAATAATATTAATATTATCACTAACAGTAGTAGCAATACTAGTACTACATTTTTGTTTCAATTAAACTGTCCTTATATCAATTCATTAATTTTACTTTATTTCTGACTCTCCTCATTCTGCCAGGGAGAGTAAGTCACTGTATGGTACTTGGCTGCCTGCTGAGGTCAAGCCACAACACTCCTACCTGCTGTACCCTCATTTTATATCCTGGACATAATCCATGACATTCTAAGATTTAGAATAACCCTTTGGACAGTGTGGGTCAGTTGCCCTGGCTATTCACTGGCAGAGCATAGGAAACGAAAAGGTTCTCAGTTTAAAGGACTACACAGTAACAACCACAACAACACTGTGTTATTAACAGTATTCTCACAATAAATCCAAAAAAGAGCACTGTGACAGCTATTAAGAAGAAAATTAACTCTATCCTAGCCTAAACCAGGAAAATAACTCGCAAAGTTTGCAGCATAATCAAATGAAAAAAATAGAAAAAGAAAGCTGAGTAAAACTAAGGTTCAAAAAAAAAAAAAAAAAAAAAAGCCTTCCAAAATTCATATATCACCTCATCACCATAGGAACACTTGTTTTTTTGTTGCTGTTTGCAGACAAATCTCTATCATCTTCATAAAATCATAATTAAAAGGTAATATGTTAATAGTACTGATATAAAATCAGTTTTTTATGGCATGCACTTTCCATGGAGAGCAGAGAGGTACAGTTTCAGGCGATGAGACCAGGATGAGACTGTGTTTACCTTTCCAGATTAAATAGTTGTCTTCAAAGCATGAAACTGTCCATTGGAATGCAAAGCACACTTACAGAAAGTCAGACACCACATTGAGGTCTAGTACTAAGGACTCCCAAAAGCCTCTGGCCACAAATTAAGCACTACTAAGTACAGACTAATTCTAGATGGAAGTAGGCAAATATAACCTATAAACAGAGTAACTACAAGTAGGTCTCAGCTAAGGGTGGGAGTAAATTAGAACTTCTCTAAAGACTGACCAGTATAATATGCTTATTTTTAAAAATATGGAATTCAGGAACTTTTGGGCATTTTTCAATTTAGTAACTGAATTTCTCCATCAAATGTCTTATGTTGTTTTGAACAGGCTAAAGAAAATTTGTGTCTCAGATTCAGGAAACTGAGAAGGATTCCTTAATCACAAATTTTAATACTTTGGAAGGAGAGTCATTATGCTTCAAATCTATCAGTCTTAATTAATCTTCAAGTTAACTTGGCCCAGATCACAGGTAACACATATACTTTTCCCAGATACTAATATAGCACACTGATAATACCTATGTTCTTTACAGATAACCCAATGCTGTTCAAGAGCAGAACATTCTATGCATACCAAATATGTATATATTATATGCATATTATTTATTATAAATTAATATTAATGAAATTGCCTAAAAAGAGAACACTTCAAACCTTTTTTGAGGAATTTGCAAACTAATTGCTGTACCATTTTTGAAAACACAATATCTGAGCCTTTCCCATGTCATAGGTTTTTTTTTCTTTTCTGCTTTTCGAAGCAAACTTACATAAACATCCAAAGAAAGTAACCTGCTTGATTCATAAAAGCAATTGGCATTAGAAATTTCCTAAGACAAAATCTCCTTATGAGAATTCTGGCTCAGAGACATTTCATAGACTTCTTGCTGAGCAATGTAACTACACTAAAAAAATATAGGCTACTCCATGTTATCTCATAAAATTCCAAAGAAAGCTTTTAATTACTAGTATTTTTCTCTGCAAAAATATCTTGATTAAGCTTTGTACATGTACATGTGCATGAACATTTGTTAGCAGTTGCTGAGGGTGACATCTACTATGAATCCTCAACTGTGGCATAGTACGTGGTATGCAGATCATATTTTACTTTCTCCAAAATTTATTTATGTTTCTTATACACTTTAATACATTTTTATAAATATGTAAAATCAAATAGATTTTGTTTACACTTTTTTTTTTCTTCCACACAGAAACCAGGGTTATTCCACTATATTTTCAATCCCTCTAGAGTTTTGCTGATGTTTGATGGATTGCAGTGCCACCTCAAAATAAAGGACTTCCAGCATACTATTTTTTTGCTGTCACATTTCAAAAACACTCAGTCCTCCAATTATTTTCCAAGATCAAAATGGCAACAAAATGTGTATCTGATTTGCTAGTAAAATAACACTACAAATCATAGCTACTTCCTCTGTATGTGCCAACCTCATTTATTGCACAAGAAAAGTCTGTAAGTGGAGAAATTAAGCTTTTTTTCCCAAAAGTGCAACTCTGAAAGGGCAAGAGCAGGCATAAAAAGATTAGATTTTTTTCACAAAGTGTCCTTTTTCTGATTGGGCTACTTTTCTGGGTCTTATTCTTTAGTATGACTTCACAGGGAACCTTTTGATATATTAATCTAAAAAAAAAAAAAAAAAAAAAAAAAAAATTCTAAATAGTCCAAATACATACTAAATATTTGAAGACATCAGAAAGGTTTTTGGTAATGTCATGCAACTCTGGTAACTCTTCTGCAGGAGTAAAAGCAAAATACTGTTTTAATGACATTTCAGAATGATAACGGCTGCTCAGCTGCTGCAAAAATCATAATGACATCACATAATTTAAAAGACCATTGCCTGTTGGCACTGCTTTACCCTGGGTGAGCATCTGGCCCTGAGATTGTGACTACATAAAGATCATGAAATGGAGAACTATAGATCCATAACTGATAAATATTCTGTTTTCTAAATACAATTAAGCCTGTCTGAAACATCATCATTGAAAGCAACACATGCTGTGTAGTGATCTTGATCCATCCTCATGGTGTCTCTGGGACACGTGTTCTGTGATGTCCTGATATAGCAGACAAGACAGTGATATTGAACTATGACAAAGGCTTTGAAAACGTACCACTGAAGGAGATTATCTGAGATATGGGACAACTTAATGGAGCAGAGAAGAGTTTAAGTGGGTTGTGACCTTTCCAGTAGCATCGTCAGTATGTACTCTGTCATGAGAAAAGTAAGTGATATTCAGCCTTTGCATATATATTGCAGATATTCTGCCCTGTGTCAGACAGGCTGTTCCATGGCCTGCAACCCGAGTCCTTTTCAAGGACATACTACACAAAACTCTGTTTTCCATTCTGTATGGAGATCTTAGGCTATATTTGTAAAACATAATGGAAAGGAAAAAGAGCTGTAATTGTCTATTGTAGCATATTTTGTAAAGGGTAGATGAGATGACCCAAGTAATTATGGTCTGCTTAGATGAACTTCCGTTCCTGGCAAAGTCCCTGGCAAAGTTGCAGAAAAGCTGATGCAACATAAAAGTACTAAAGAAATAAAGGATGATGGCATAATTTAGTGCCAGTCAGCACAGTTTTATGGCAAAGAGATCTCATCAGAACTTTTGATGAGGCGACAAGTTCAGTTCACAGTGTGTTGACATAATATGACTTCTGTAAGGGCAGTTGTCAACACAACATTCAGATTAAAAATTATCACTATGCAAAATTCCCTGCAGCACATAATGATATTAGCACCATGCTCTAGCCAACTGAGCTAATCTCAGGGTCATAATAATCCTTTGAAAAACTTGTTCACTGGCTAATTTCAGAAAACAGCTGTTAATTGGGAACCATTATGCAAAAAGAAAGTTTTAGTGGGCTAGTGCAAAGATCATGATCTCAATAATATTCATTATTCCAGAATTTGCACATTCATGTTAGCAAAAATTTGCAGTTGACCAAAAAATGGTGGAATGATGAACACATGAGGAGCAGACATTTTTACATATATACCTACATTACAGAGTAAGGCAGATTTTCAAAATAATACATTTTAATATCCTAGAACGAGGAAGAAGGAATACACATCACAGGTTTTCTGATGGATGCCTGAATTTTTGAATCATAGAAACATAAATCATTAGATGGTCTGAGTTGGAAGGGACCTAAAAGACCACCCAGTACGTCTCCCAAGGGCAGTGACACCTTCCACTAGACCAGACTGCTCAGAGCTCCATCCAACCTGACCTCGAACACTTCCAGGGAGGAGGCATCCAGAACCTCTCTGGACAACCTGTTCCAATGTCTCATCATCCTCACACAAAAGAATTTCTTCCTAAAATTGATTTTAACCTACTCTCTTTCAGTTTGAAACCATTCACTGCAGGCAGGCTCTCACCAGAGCTGAGGGGCAAAATCTCCTCCCTTGCCCTGCTGCCCATGCTGCTTTGGATGCAGCCCAGGACATGTTTGGTTTTCTGGGCTGTGAGTGCACATGGCTGGGTCATGTCCAGCTTCTTATCCACCAGCATCCCCACGTCCTCAGCAGGGCTGCTCTCCATAAGTTCATCCCCCAGCCCCTGTTGATACCTGGGGTTGCCTCAATCCCAGTGAATCACCTTGCATTTGGTCTTGTTACACCATGAGATTCCCATGGACCCAGCTCTCTAGAGTGCCCAGGTCCCTTTGGATGCCATCCTGTTTTTCAAGTGTGTTTGACAACACTGCTCTGCTTGGTGTTATCTGCAAATCTTTTGAGGGTGCACTCAATCCCTTCATCAATGTCATTAATGAAGATATTAAATAGCACAGGTCTCAGTATAGACCCCTGAGGGACAGCAATTGTCAGTGATGTCCATCTGTACTCTGAGCCATTGATCACTACTTTCTGGATGTAAACTATCTGTTTTCTTGTCTATTTAAGAGTCCACTCACTAAATCCATCTTTTTCCAACACAGAGAGAAGAAAAATATTTCTCGGGAAGGATTTTGAGATGTATAGGGATTAATGAACTAGAATTCCCAGAATCAAATAATGAAGAAGAAAATATAAATCCCTGAACATATCTTTAGGATGTGTATGTTTGAACTGGACTTTTTATTTACCCCATTCTTTACATTGCTGAGATCATTACTGAGAAATAGCTCTCATGTCTCACTTTCAAGTGGAAATTGAAAAAGAAAAGAATTCTGTGAAGAGCTCAAAAACTTATTGTGTACCTGGAAATTCTGAATGACAGAGAGAAATTTAAGAATTTTAATCTATATAACTTAGTCATTTAATGGCAGTAATTTTACAGTTGAAACTTTGTGAAGATGGTACAGGACAAGTGGTACAAGAAGGAAGACTATAAATATGAACAAAACAGTTCTGACAAGACACTGAGTTTAGCAAACAAAGGTATAACAAGATGCACAGGATGAAAGCAGAAGCTAAACAAATTCACATGAGATAGGAGCACTGTTTTAACCCCAGAGATACCTACTCAATAAAACACAGAACAATGGATTTTCCATAATTTTAAATATTTTTAGACTACAATGAGTTTCTTTCTATAATATAAGTTCCATCAGAATCTGAAAAATTACTCAGTAAAATTCAAAGGACTGTGTTATTCAAAAGATCAAACTAGAGGATCATAACAGGCTCTCACAGTCTTAAAATGGATTACTTACATCTCTGCTTACAAGTTTGTAATTTTAAACAGAAGAGTATGTAGCAAGCGTAAAAGCAAAATTACCCTAACATTTCAAGAAAAACCTTTGACCCTTTTACTATTTCCCCACAAAATATGGGTCTATTTTCTTCCTCAGTACGAGTTACCATTCTAATGACTTTTTTTGACAGACAATATATCTGATGAGGCAAAGCAGGGCCAAATTAAAAGATTTTCCCATTAAAAAGCACCACAAATCCATGAATGTTGTATTTTTGTTAAGAAAAGTTCTATTATTTTTAAACTGATTTACTTAAATATATTATCTCTATAGTAAAAATAAAAATTGATTTCTGTCTCATTTAAAATAATTTTATAGCTCTTACAGTGCAATATCGATGATATCGTGTACTACTTTTCAACTCTCTTTTTTCCTTAACTTCCTTTCTTTTCACATACTAAAATTTTCAAAAGCAGGTGACTACTTGCAGTATTGTTACACTTACTACCTTATAATTACCAAGAATATTCTAAATTTAAATTTATGCCTGAAACCTTTGAAAAGAATAAGAAAAACGACGGGTTTTTAAATGAACTTTCTTAATCACAATTTATGTCCTTAGAAGTAGAAACTTAACCTCATATTCTGTTGAAACATCATTGTCTTCTATGGTCCTTAAGGTAAAAAGAGGACCCTAATGTATTTCAACAAAAATATGTGCTACAGCATATCTGTACATATCTACTACAACTCTCAAGATGTGATGCTAGAATTACAAAAGACTAAATACATGACTCCAATTTTAATTTTTCTAAATGTTTTCTAGATAAAAGGATAAAGGAACACAAAATCCACTAGAGAATCTGAAGAGAAATAGTGCCTTCTTTTATCATGCCACTCCCCGGGCAAAGACTTGTTGAGATAATTTATGTCCTATACATCTCAGACCTGTCAGTAAAGGTGTCTCCAAACTGGTGTCCAATAATGTTCGCAGAATTTTAAAAGTATAATTCACTAAATAATGCCAATGATTAGACAAGAAAGACTTAAACCCCCACCTCTACCAGTTCAGCTCTTTGTACCAACAGTGTAATGAGGCAATGAAAGAGGAACATACTCCAGTTTTTATCAATAAAACAAGAATACACCAAAATATAAGACTTGTTGAAAAAAAATATTATTTTCGCTGCATGTAATATTTCATACACCTGTTTTTATCTTACTCCTGCCCCCTACATATTTCTTGTGCTAGTATGTACACCACATACACAACTGTCATCATTCTCACACAAGCAACCCACCCATATCCAGAATCCTTTCTTTGAACTATGTAGAAATATGTCTTAAGCAAAGATGAAACATGTAAACTTCCTTATTACATGACTTGCTCAAGAAGACTGACTAATTCCACCAAACATTCCCCTGCTCTTGAGGCTGATGATTAAGTTCTATTTTTGGCTGTGAGATATCATCCTATGTTAAAAAACAAACACACACCCCCCCCCCCCCCCCCCCCCCCCAATTTTAGAAGAAGAAATCTGAAAGTAAAAATTCACATAATTTTTCATCTGCATGAAAATATATTCAATGGACTTTCCAATACTGTGCATTTTTATTGCTACAAGTGTTATTTATGTCTAAAGTGCTAAAACCTTGCATTCCATGAAAAAGAAAAATTTTGGTGTTAACCACTAAATCAGTTCTCTGAAAATATTTAGATATTTTTAGTGTTGCACCATTAGCATACAAAAATTTTATTCTTCTATTTTTGCATATGTCAAAAAGATTTTTATGAGTCCAACAAATTACTAACAATTACCACTAAGATGCAGATAGTTTTTCCATTTACTGCAGCATTTAAATGTTATAGCCTAAATCAGCAGAGGAGTCATCATGTTATCTTCTGCCACCATAAGTGCATTGCATATTGGAAAGCCTAAACAAAGCCATGAAATGACCTACAAGCCAAACATCATAAATGCAGTTTCTATGGCTTTTTATATATGATGGCTTAAAAAAATACAGTATTTCAGCATTAAATTCAAGACCTAATTAGTCATTACTGGCATCGCTTTTCAAATAGTAAAAATTACATGTTCTTCAGAAAAATATAGTAGTGTGACTTACTAGGATTTTCTTCTTTTAGTTTAATACTTATTTTAAATGCACTGCCTATCATTTAAGCTGTGCAAGTAATGTTAAGGTATGGAAAACAGAAAAAAACGTCAATTCAATGTTTTCAGAACTCTATCTTTAGTAGTTTGTTTGGAGTTTTTTTTCTAACATTTCCATGAAATTATAAATTGAGATTCCTCCCAAACCAGCCTACTGTGTATGTATAGTGCTTTGTACATTCTTAAGTTACTAGGCACAAAACCTTCAAAAGAAACTGGTGAAGGGAAGGTATCTCAGTATTGAAGGAGAGATATGTAAAGACTCCTAACAATCATTTCACATCCAAACTGACGCTCTCTATCACTCCTTCATCTTCTTTTCTACATCACATATCAACAAGGTGGCTCCATTTCCTTTGCCCACAATCCTATGTTGTTGAAGGCAGAACTGCATAAACTATATTCTAACAGAAAGAGAAATAAAACACAGTTATTTAAATCCCCCTTTCCCCCAACACTTTCAATACTGAGATCATGAATGGCAGTAACCTGTATAAAGACGACCAAGACAAGCAATCTTCAAGTGGGAGTAAGCATGGTTCAATCCGTTGGCGTCAATTCACTGGACACTATCTTCCAGTGGTGCTCAAAGCATGGCTTTTTTAAAGGTAATGCATTCAGTCTCTAGTAGGGAAATGGACTGAAAGCAGTATTTCCAACTTGGGAAGCTAATCTGTCACAGACAGAGCACTCAGCTCCAGCAGAAAACTCACAGTTTAAAAGCATCCATGTGATACCACCTGGTAGTAAAAATATCTAGCATTAGATGGGTTAATGTGTTCTCTTTTTCCTGGTGGTCCACTGCAGCCTTCTGATTGCACATTAGGACATAACTATGGATAGTACATGACAGAATAGGAAAAGCAAAGTAAAATACAAAATGCCCATAAATTAACATATTTCAAAATAATTATTACATTCTGTGATTAAAAATCAAGAAATCAGAAAGTAATTTCACTTTACTTTTTTAATGCCATCCTTTAAATCTCATATTGTTTGGATTCAATGTTAGTGTAGGTTATTTGCCTTGTTATTTGAGTTAGACTGAAGAAATTCCAAGCAAAAGAATTTTTTAAGCATAAATTTGACATATTTAGAAGAAGGGAGCTTAAAGAGCTTATAATCATCAAATCAGTTTCTGATTTTATGCACGCAGTTCTTATTTTATTATTTTCATTAAGGCAAAAAAATCCCCTGAATGTTCTCAACAGTATTTTAGAATGTGCATTGATTTGGATAAGAAATACAGAATGCTCTTACTGTTGCTTTTCCTGAAAATTAAGCATGTTCTTTCAGTGATACGTTTTAATGAAAAGATAACATTTAAAAAATGATTGGAATTCACAAAAAGTAGATATGTTTCACTTGCAATATTATACCCTTTGCATTTATTAGGATATACATTTATTACATTTTATGGTGGCTGTAATGCTGATCATTACAAATGCTTCATCTGGCTAAAAACATTAGGTTGTCTAAAATTGTCTTCATTTCCTGTGAAAATGCAATTCTTGTTACTAACTTTGTTAGGATTTAACTGAAAAGATTGGATGTGAAACAGTGAAAGAAAAATCCTCACAACAATTAAACACATTCACAGCACAGCAACTGCAGAATATTAAAATTTAAAAAAAAAAATTAACTTAATGTGGTCATTGTTCCTGTATGAGCAGTTCCTACAGAAAAAGTATTATTACTGTTGACTCAACAAGGCTCTGAATTGTTTAGTGTTCATGCAGAAACACTCACTCCTTCAGTGAATCTTCACTGCGCTAATCCCCTTAGAATGAAGCATTTATCACCTACCAAACAAGTGTAAAATATTTCCATCCAGCAGGATTATCACCACTGTCTTCCTCTCTGCTTTACTGGAGCAGAAGAGGAGAGGGAGGGTAGGCAGGCAGAGTGACTCATCAGCTACAAACAAAAATCCAATTACTAGAAAATTTCTAAATAATATGGTCCAGTTATCTTTATCCTTCATTTTTTTTATGATGGATTTTTTTTTTTTTTTTTTTTTAGTACTGCTATTTTGAGCGGATAATATTTACAAGCAACAAATCAGGATACATTCTATTTCCTGAAAATCAGAACACATGAGAACTATAGCCTAAGCAGAAACTATAGCCGTGACATTGTTAGAGTATTCTCCAAGAAGTTGTGACAGTCGTTAATTCACCATTAAACCAATCTAGCATCCCCATTCCTTCCTAAAAAATTTCATACATTATTTCTGTTACAAATGAACAGAACTGGTCACTTTACCTAATACTGGAGTTCACTGTGGTTTAAGTCAGTAGTAAGACATTTCTTGCCTGGTGACCTGTTCCTTTCCTAGCAAGTTTTAAGACTGTTTTCTCACTGTTTAATTGACTATTTCAAAGAACATGTCACATGATGGATCTACTTAATAAGTGATAACAGGTAATTTAGATGCATTTATCATCAGGGCTAATTTGTTCTAGCAGCTACTTTGCAAGATATGAAGACTGTGAGATTGTTCTGCAATTCTACCTAGAGTCTAAACTTTGGCAAGCCTGAAGTTCTTGATATACTCAGCTATTTCTCTCGCCTTATTTTATTCATCATTTTTGCTTCACCAGTGCTGCATATTCTGCTGGAGAAAAGGGTAGCACAGATCTTGCTAGGATACATTGGCCAGTTTTACCCTTCTGGAAATTCTATCTTTGTTTTCTGGTTTTTTGTGTCCTATCTGCTAACTGATTGCCAAATAATATTTAATTAAAAAAATAAGGGAAATAAGGGACATTTTACTTGGGAGATTTAAGTCCACTTTTCAGCTCTGACTCAGTCAAGGGAAATAAACAGCATTTTACTTGGAGAATATTACAGCAAAGTTACTGGATTTCTATCTGATAACATTTGCACCAATGAAATGACATTACTCTCTAGGTGTTCTTTCCCATGGAAAACCCTCAGGTCTCCTGGAGGGGTTCTGTAGGTGAAGGCCACACTGGGCTGATAAATAATCAATTTTCTAATAGATTTCCCTTTACTGATGGTTCTGAAAAATTGTGTAATGCATTTGTAATTGCTAAAGATCTCATATTTTTGTAGAGAGGCATTGGCCTCTTTAGCAAGGCAAATGACCAGAAAAATATAATCATATTCTGCACATCTAAATTATTTTCCTGATGATACCCCTCTTCTTCTCTAATCTGAAAGATTGTTCATACCTCTACCTTCAGATACTGCCACAGTTCAGCTACAGATTATGTGATTTCTATATCTGTTGTTTACAATACTTCAAAATACAAAGTTTTGCCTAAACATAGATCAGACTTTCTTTTTTTCCCCCTGAGATTCTTGTTAAAAAAGTCAGCTGTACTTCATTTCATGCCATAGGAATGACTACTAAACTTTTTCTCAAAGTGACTTTCCATAGTATTTATCAGGAAAAATCACCTTTTCCATAGGAAGGTATGACACTTTAAAAAATGACAAGCAGAAACTTTCAGTGAATCAGTACTCATTTGCTGTTGATCTTCATGATTTAAAACAGAATATTTGTTTCAGGAATTTAGAATATTGTACAAATATTTAGCTTGCATGATCCCCAAAGTAAATATAATTTAATAGCTTTAAGCAATTGTCACTGAAATTCTGAAAGAATCTTGTTCCATTTATCATCTTCTTTTTCCCATTTCCTCTGTGCCAAAAAAAACCCACAACCAACCCAAAAAAAACCCAAAAAACAAAACCACTTAGATATAAATATTCATTTAACACAGAAGTCTGCATTGTGAACCAGTTTCTATCTTTACTTAAGTGGCTAAATATACTGTTTCCAGAAAAATATTGTTCATATCACTTCTATAACATAAAATGCAAATATAACAAGGAAAAAAAAAAAAAAAAAGTGGTTACAGATTTGTGTACTTAAAAGCAAACAGACTGAAAGGTTGGTCTGTTCTCTGAGTCTGTTTTCCAGATATGATCACCCAAAACTTTTGCCCAGGAAAACGTTTCCCATACAAGAGATTAAAGACCATTACAAGGACCCTGCCACATATTTACGACCTGCATTGTTTCACTGACTGTCATTCTTGTAAACCAAATATGCCAAATAGACTCGTGTAATCCAATCATAATAATCAAATCAGTAAAAAACAAAAAAATATTTTGGACCGACTCCAAACTGTCATTCAGTGGGCAGTTTCTAAAAAAAATATTTTGTTCCCAAGAAGCTCAATAAATAATTTGAATATAAAAGTATGATAAAGTCATCACAAACATTAGCACAAGAAAGATTAATTATATTGTCGACTAGTTGTCTTATTAGCAGTAGGCTGAAGATGTACTGAGCAAGGCAAAAATTCATACATGAGAAAACTTAAAGGGACCTGTTTCTATGGTCAAGGCTTCAAGTAATTCCAGTTTCAAGAACAGGACTAGACATGGTGAACCAGCAGAGTGGGGTGTCTCTCCTAATACTGTGAGACACTTGAGGAATACTGATTTAACCTCACTGTGGTGGTGTCCTTTGCACGCAGGCAGCTGCATGCATCTTTGTTTTACAGTAGCAAGAACTGACAGGAAAAGCTGAGGTAAAAGCTGTGATTTGCAGGAAATCTGAGTCACAGCTGCAAAGTGGACTTAAATCTCCCAAGGTTCAATAAAGTGATTTGAACGACAAAGTGATGTTCCTCTTCCACAGTTAAATAACTGCCTTATTTGGTGGGCAGATGATATTTAATAGATTAATAAATGTTTGCTTCTTCATGTACATATTCAGATTTGCACATCTTTTATATTCTAGTTGCATTGAAATATGAAAGCAAAAAACCAAAACAGAACTCATACTATTACTCATATGTCTATCTGTGTTTTGTGATGATAAGTACAAGTACATCTTTTTCACTAAATTTAAATTAAGAACATTTTTGTGAGGATAGAAATTATCTATGCATGCCTTACATGGTGTCAGTTTAGATGCTGAATGCTTTCATGATGCATGCTCCATAACATGATTTCCATATCAATGAAACAAAAATCTTCTCTTCTATTATGAAATTGTTTTTGATATGCAGAATTCTCAATATATCATTGTGCTTTTAGGGATGAAACTTGACACTTTGAGAAGCCCTTGAAGAGTCTGTATTAGCTCCTGGCCTCAATGTAGTAGATGGAATAAAAAAACCCCATGTATCCATGTATTGACTTCAATAGGGACATGATTTCACCTGAAGTATTTGACCACAAAAAAACCCAAACCAACAAACAAAAAAACCCCCACAACAAAAAAACCCAGAACAAATTAAAAACAAACAAACAAACAAACAAACAAAAAATGCTGATGAAGCTGATGAGTATCAGAATGACAGCCATTGTTGTCATGGTTTTTGAAAAGTGAATACATAATTGATCCTGATGTTCTGTAACAAAATTTTAATCCATCAATCTCTGTGCATATATGAAATAGTAAAATAAATATGAGTTTTCAAGAGCAATTCTTCCTAAAATCACTGTTCTTCTGTGACAGGTGGTTTGGCTGATGTGGTTCTGAAGATGCAGAACAGTTCATAGGACCTAATTTATTCCAGCTTATGACCTTGGGCTCTGTGATGCCCCTTATAGACAGAAGAAGGTCTTAGTGCATGTAAATCACCATAAGAACTTCTAGAGCTGGTTTAAAAACTGTTCACAAGAAAGAATTCATCAGTGTTCGGGTGTTAAGCTGTGAAAAGCTTTGAAGAGGAAGGTGGGTGTCCACTCCATATTCAAGTCAATCAATATTTTCAGTAATGATTTAGATGATAGACTTTAATGCTGTTTATATTATGCAGAAAAAGGATAGCAAATGCTGCAGAGGGCAGATCTCAGCAAATTAAAGAACAACAAGGTGAATTAAATAAAGAAAATAGCAGAGTGCTTCCTGTAGGCAGGAGAAATCAGACAGAATGAGAGCAAGAAACATTTGGCAAGGTAGTAAAATATGGCAGAGAACTGCAGGAGATTCTAATAGTGACTCATAAATGAAAACGAACACTCTAGAATTGGGCAAAATCAAGAAAATCTCATTCAGTAACACTTAATGACAGTTTTATAATGAAATACTAAAGGTTCTATAGGTCAAGGTTGCTGAAGTCTTTACTGAAATAGCCTTTTTTTTTTTTTTTCTTTTTTTTTTTTTTTTTTTTTAAATGCTCCATACTAAAATAACTGCAGAGTATATGGGAAGAATACAGAGGACTACAACAAGAATAAAATACCTAGAAAATATGACCAATAAGAAAACGTGAAAAAAAAATCCATCTTGCAAACAGAAGAAAAGAAAAATGAAAAAACAACATAATAAATATCTTTTAACATGTAGACAGTATAATAAAGGCAACGTTTGTCCTGCTTATTAAGAACAAGTCCAAGATAGTCAGCAAAATTATTTTGGTTGGATACTAGGAAGGACTACATACATGCAAAACCAGGTCACTTAGTAATGATACACAGTTAATTTTATTGGTTTATAACAAATCACTTAACTAACCAAGCGTTAAAGAAAGGTCAAATATTATAAATTTCTATGTTCAAGAAATATTACTAATATTATAAGCAGATATCTTCCATGTTTCTGTATTTCTATTTTGGGCAATATAACATCACCATAATAGAGAAGAAAAAGTGACAGGACATTTTGGGCTCATAGGTGATTTTTTCAAAACTTATCAACAACACATGAATATGTAATTTGGTTATCTGTTTGTTGGTTTTTTTTGTTTTTTTTTTTTTTTTTCTTTTTCGTTCTAATGATAAAGTAAATAGTCCCAAAGGAGTTTATACTTAACATAGTTCCATGTGACTTTCCATGTATAAAATACAGGAGTTCTACATTTCTGCAGTTTGATATTTTGATATTTAATTCTAAAAAAGTAAAACAAAATATTTATTCACTCAAGGACTTACATATTCAAAAGTTTGTCTCTTTTTCCCTTTTACCTCATCTAACTTATACCATGTAGCCCATCACAAAGGAAATACTACAAAAAAGAAACAGACTTCAATTTTTTTTAAATTAAAAATCCTAATTTTTTCAGTATGCTGAATATAAGTCCCTTCCTCAGTATTGGGAATCTTCATATCAGATCTTTTGCTTTGAATTTTTCATGCAGTCTTTCCTTTTTTCTTGTTATAAGTGTGTTCTATAGTACCAATCAATACAGAGCCGCAAATTCTTGACATTGCTCTTTGCTTTGAAGCATGTGCTTTACTTTATTTGCCTTTTTAAGGATTTCAGGTTTTGAAATTCATCTATTCTATGCTCTGAACCAAAAACTTATTATTCATATGGATGTCAATATGATGTTTTTCAAAACCAACTCCCATTGTTTCATGGATATGGTAGGCAGGTTTTTAATTTATTTCACGTGCATCACTTCCTTACTCTTAAACAAAATTATAATCAATGAAGGAGGAGAATCAAATAAACTATGTAACTCCAACTGGAAACAAGAAGTTTCTCAGTGTGTCTATAAATGAAAACCACCATTGCCATTCTTTCTCCTTTTCTTGAAGGCAAATTAATAAATGCAGGATTTTCAAGAAAGGATAAGGATTTTTTTGCTAGAACTCAAGCCTAATTTTCAGAAATTACTAACAGACTAAACACTTAAATTTCTATTTAAATGCCATTTAGGCTCCATGCCTCCAGATTTTTAAATATACTAGGAGCTCAGTGTTCAAGGAAGGGATCCTGTTAGTGCCTAAATACCATGAATTCAGTGGGTGATAAGCACTTAGGGTTGGATTCAGCTCATTTAATTTCAGCTGCCTAGAAGTCAGGTATCTCAAGCTATGTTGGCAGTCTAGGCAGAGAAGCAGGGATCTCTAAAGAATGCTTCATCCCAGCACCACCTGCATCAGGCAAGTGTCCAGGAAAACATGGGAAATGTAAAAATAAAGAGTAAGAGAGACTGAAGAATCACACATGGGAAAGGGGCATATCCTAGAGGTATGGGAGGACAGCAGCACACCAGGACATGTCATGCTGAGAAGGAAGATTATCTGAGTTTTGAAAATAATTTTTAGATTTAGGATTATCAAAAATCTAAGTTCTATGTGAAACAACACTCTACTTATTACCAATTTGTCACAAGTTCTTCTAGTATTTTACACTGCCTCTATGAGGTGGTACTTGACACTTATCAACTTTGAAAGCATGATTCTTTATGAAAGGAAACAAAGGAGTACTGTCTGATACAGCACACAGAGATATCAGTGTAAAAAAGATACTATTTTTATAAATTCTTTTTAATGAGGACATTATTGTACTAGTGAAAAAATGAAAATATTGCCTAAAGTTAAACAGAATGTGTAAAGGAATCAAAGAAATTTCCTATGTAAGCTTTTTCAATAAACTTTAATCTTCAGTGACTTTTTATGTAGCAGCAACTCTTCTGTGCAGAATCTATCATTAATGCTATGTGCTGTCACACACACAAACATCCTTTAATGGCAAGTTAAAGAATGAGTGCTACACCCATCTTCACTTTGAGACCAGAATGAAAATAAATGCTATTATCTCCTGAAGATGTTTTGCCAGCAATTTAACATCAAAATTAAATCTCCAGTCTGCTACAAGCTCCTGCTTTCACAATTCAGAGAGAGACATTTCTTGAAGTAATCCCTATTACAAGAGATTTGTACTTTACACTGTTTCCAAGTGTGAACACCCAAGAGCCTGGCAATTATCATTATATTCTCATTCCTGTAGCAGGTTATATATGCTAATGAAGAGAAAAAAACATAATTATATAGTATCATAGTCTGTTGTTACTGATCTTTCCTGTAGCCTCCTCTTCCAAACAGCTGTCTGAGCTCATGACTTTTTCCTTTATTAAAAATTAAAACCACAGAATTCAGGAAGGCAAACACAACAGCCAGAAGTTGCAGTTTTAGGAAATATCTCATGCTTTTAACCCTGTCATTGTTTGTCAACCACAAGAAATGCACAATTAGAAGCTCAAAATATTTCCAATTCTGTGCAAATTATGCTACGTTGTATATCTTTGTGCTGAGCTGGATGTAATTTTGTGATTGAAATACTTTAAAGGAAGTGGAAAACACTGATCTAATACGTACGTATGTATGTATGTATGTACAAGTCTGTTTTTAACTAAAAGCAAGTGGTTAGTTCTCTAGGCTTAAGGAGAAGCTTTTCCAGTGGAGGGGGAAAACTTTCAGTATTGCTCTTGGCAGTGTTTCTTACATGGCCATTTGAACACAATTGGGTAGATGATAATCACAGAGAAGTTTTGCACAACCCTCAGCATCAATTTTTACATAGTTCTTATTTGAATACTTGTGCAAGTAGTTTTTTTACTGCAGATTATGTCAGCAATATATTTAACAATGTTTCATTACAATTTCTATTATGACATCATAAATAGTATGACATAAACTTCATATCGGCATTCCAATGAGGAAAAGTCTTTAAGTCAAACTTTAAGATATATATGTTCTAACTGCTTAACTTCTCCACCTAATGCAAATCAATCTTCATCATTGCAGCTGCAGGACAAATGTCTTCTGATTTAAGAGCATTTGTGGGACACATTGATTCCAGTGCCTTTGGTTACAATGGGCAGCCAAGAGCAACAACAGTTAGTGTGTTCTGTAAATGGTGATTAAAGAGAAATACCTAAATGAAAATGCACTCAAATACAGAGTTTGCCTGTGCTTCCAAATAAAACAACATCCCTGGCCAGTTTAGCCAAATCAAGGCAGCATACCTTTGGATGTGCAAAGTGTCAGAGGAATGTGCCAGAGGTGAGCAAAGCCAAGGTTAAAAAAAGTGTTCAGCTTTAATAAGCTGACAGAGGAAAAGAGAGGAGTGACAAGTATAAAACTGACAAGAAAAGAGACAAAGAGAGGAATTGCTTTATGCATCTGACTGGAAGTCATAGAAGGACCCTTTCTATAAGGTTACCCTGTGAAAGGAGAGCCCTTCACTTTTAAGATATGATCAAAAGCTTAACAAATCTAGCCTCTTTTATTTTTTCATTTGAGTAGTGAGGTATACCTCAAATTATCCATAGAGGAGGTTTTTCAGATATTTTTGAACACTGTGATCTTATTCTCCCTCTGCATTGCAAACAGCAGTTTTTCTATAAAAGAATTCATTGGCAGTTTAAAGATACCAGTGAGATACTTAGACACAGCACATTACTGATCACCTCATTATTGCTGAATTACCCACCTGTTGTAGGGGGGAGGAAAAATAACCTAAGTTACACTGTGGACTGCTGAAGAACAGGTTCTTAGTACAAAACCCACAATAAACCACATTTTAGTTCAATTCATAAGGTTACTCAATCAATAAAATCCTACCCTCAAAACAGGGAATCCAATTTCTAAACAAACAGGTATTTGTGGTAGTCTGGTAAGTCAGATGTGGCAGCATACTACAGCACTCCTGAACAGATAGGATGTCCCTTAAAATTACTATAATTGAAGTAGCAGCAGCATGTTTTGAAAACACTAGAGTAAACTTATCCTCTGGGGATTAATTCAGTAAGGTAATCATTGAGTTTAATGGGTTATTAGAAAAGGACGTCAAATATTTTTCATAGCTAGGGTTTCATTCTGAGCATACGGAATCAACAAAATAAAAACAGCTGTGAGATAGCAGTGTGGCAGCACTGAAGTCAATGAGAGAAATTTTTTTCTGTTTATTGTGGAGAATTATTAAAAAATTATCATCTGATCCTACACTGTTATTGAAGATGACATTAGTGAATTCACTTATCCATATACCACAGATCACTGCCTTTCAGTACCGGTTTTGGAAACATTCTTTTCACAGGAATGAGAAAGGGAGAAAATTACATGAAAAAGATTAATAATATTTAAAATATTCTGCAGTTTTGAGGTAGTATTTTTACAGGAGGAAAAATTAATTTCTCTTTTGTCTTGAATAGTTGCATTCCAACATGCTTCTTGAAATATCTGTTTAAATGTTCAAGGAAATTTATCTAGTAAGTATAAATTCTCTCACAGTGCAAAAAGCATAGTATGGCTCTGTAACAAGGGTAGAAATTCACTTTGTAATATTTGTGACAGTTTAAACACATTACTGTCTCCTTAGCTTGCTATTAGTGCCTTTAGTGGGAGCTACTCACATGCTTCAGAGCAAAGTTGTGTCTGTGTAAGAACGAATTTTATGTGGCTGTTCAAAGTGCCTTCAGACTTCTGGGCTGTGTTTCCAGCCCAGAGACAGATCATGAGTGTTCTAGTGGCAGGACCATGGGAGTGGGAGCCTCCAGCAGAAGGGCGACTGCAAATGTAGAGTGCTGTAAGGTGATGTACCTCTGTAAGAGGTGGTTAGTCACCACAGCCATTTTCAGTGCATGGCCTGTGTGCCTGTTGCTACCACTGCAGTGGTGAGAAAGGAGTGTGGAGTTTCTATATTAAACAAGATCAAAAAAAGAGAGGACTTCACAGATCACACTGCTTTCCCAGGTTCAGTAATGCTTATTCATATATAAAAAGATGCTGAAGGCAATACAGAGTTTCTATTTCCTACTGGATTAACACTGGCATAATTTTTCGTGACATAATAATCAGAATGGCTTCCTTCAGAAATTCCAAATAACACAAAGATTCTCAGAAAATGCATGGGTTTAGTGCTGCCTTGAAATTCTTGGTAGACCCCTGGGTCACAGGATGGAGTTTATTTAATAGATTCTAATTAGAAGGTCGGTTATATACTTACATTGAGAGGAAGAGTAGATGTGGGGAAAGCATATTCTAGCCATTGCATCCATATTTACCATATTTAGAACAACAACAACAACAAAAGCTCGGGACAATGTTAAAGTATTGCATCCGTACCCCAAAAGAATAAATCATGAAACACAAGGCTGACACCATGAGACAGTGAAAATTAAAAAGCATAGCATATTTTTGTATGTTTTTATGCTTTCACAAAAGATGAGTGCTGGCTCTGGCAGACTCCCTTGCTTTCAACTATGGTAAATGCCCTTCATCCCTTGTCCATAGCTGACTCATATAGGCATAGTAAAAGTACTGTGTATGAGAGGCATAGAGAATCCCCAGATGAGCTGTCATAGCAAACATGCATTCTGTAGCTGTGATCTTCTGAGATCTGCCTCACTAGAAATAAATTTAGCTTCTGATCTTTCATATTAAACAAAATCTACAGTTTATCCCCCAGTGCCTTAGACAACTGGTGAAATGCTAGCAATGGTGCACTACAGCATACAGAAGTATTTTCCTCACCAAAGTGGACTATAAAATGCTGTAAGAGTAGGGCTTTGTGTCACTCAACTATCACTCCTCGCAGAGAGGAGAAACATGGAGAAAATAGGACAAGAAAGTTGTGAAAATCCAGACTTCATGAAGAATTCCAAAGATATAACACTGTTTTGGATTCTCACAGCAGTCTACAATTTTTTGGTTTCCACCTCCCATTCTCACAGAATCACATATTATGTACCATTTAGGATAAGGTTTACTTATATTATGTGTGTCTAGGGCTCATAGTATAATGGCACCCTGATATCAAAATGGGGCCACTAGATGGTACTGCAATATAATTAATAAATATTAAAAAGTGATCTCATAAATATATATTTGGATATTTTTCTGCAATGTCTTGGCTGTAACATTTGAAAGACTTGCAGAAATATCCATGGCACTGCTTTAGATATATTGGAAAGCCTCCATGTAATTGTAATATTTGGAGCTTTAAGGTACATGCTAAAATGAACACTTGCCAATCTTAACAGTATCACTGAGGTGCTCAGTATATACGTAAACACACACAAAAGTAACTCATCATATGGAATTATCGTTTAACCACTCACTACACTTATTTTCATGTGTTCCTGTATTTGGTGCAAAGCTATTAAATTGTGGGAAAAGTGAGCATGTATAAATCAACAGGAAGATGTATATTTATTCATAAACTCAACATAAAATATGTCCCAGGATTTTAAAAGATAAAAGTGTTACAATTAGCAAGATGGATAGGATCATATTTCATATTTTTCTATACTTTGAATGATTTCCTATCACAATTTACTTCACCATTAGGAAGATGAAAAATTCTACTTTTATCTAAATGCATTCCACCATATGCTATGTCTACAGTATTAAACAGATTACATTTTATAATCAGTTATCTTCCAGCTGGTAAAGATCTTGAGGTTTAAAAATTGCTGCAGAACTAAATTTTCTGAAACCATAAGCATGCTTAATAGTATCTACCCATGAAACTACCCCCTGAATAACCTAACACTGCTGGTTGCCAGCACTATTTTCAATTTTCATCTGTTAGATATATGATCAAGCATGTCAAATGTGCCCTAAGTAATAGAAGTGAAAAAATAAAGTCATTTACTTAAAACATTCTGATAGCTATTTATCTGAAAACCCTGGTCAGATTTACTGCTCAAAGGCATTTACCTACAAAGTTAACCAGATGCTTTGAGTTGAAAACTAATTTAATTTCTCTGTTATCTTAACAGGACATCTGTTAAAACAACATCCAAGGAAGGTAATATGTTCAAAATTAACCATCCTGCAGGTTGTTTCATTATAGTATGTATGACATTGACATTTAACTGCTAATGACCACTGCTTTACAAAAATAATTAGTAAATGTGGAATCAAAGCAGTATAACGATAATACTAATGGACATAAAGTAATGTAGAATGAATGCATAACTGGTGTAAGTTCAATCTTTTTTGCCAAGTTCATTGCTTTGTTACAATTGAGTTATGCTGAAGATGAATTACCCTTTTCTTTTGTTTTGCTTCTTCCTCAGCTTCACCTGTGTATCAAGCCCTCCCTTTAAAATCAGGGCATATTAGATGCATAAAGTGTTCAGCACTCATAGCCAGCATGTTTTTTAAGCAGCGTGAGTGACAAGCTATGCAAATCATGTCCTGAAGAAATTTGCATTATTGCAGTTAATTTGCATATGACTATAAACTGGATTTCAGAGCAACTAGGTATCAATCCAAGCAGTGGTATTTGAAAGTCAGACACAGAGTTGGATGTGTGCTTGTCAAGGTTGGGGTATTCAAGTGGAAAAATACGACTTACTACAAGGCGCCTATTTCTGGCCGGTCCTTAAAATTTTGCGCAATAAGATGGGACAAGTGGGAACAGTCAGAGGAAAAATAGGCTCTACATTTCCTCCCACCCTTTCCATTTGTTACCACCAGCAATGCAGGACTGGTGCTAATTTGTTGAAAGGAGGTGCTATGACCATTGCTCCATGCTTCCTCTTCTCATTAGAATCACCCAATGGAAAAGGAAAAGAGAAAGAGTGAGCTGCCCTACAGCCACTAAAATCAGCTGTATCTGGCTAATCCTGGATTAACATATCAGAGCAACAAGTGAAAGGAGGTTTCTCAGTGATGAAAAGTTGCTAATGCATGCGCATCATTCGTAGATGGATTTCTAAACTGCTCATTTCCTCCTTGAGATCATTTGCATCAGCTGCTCTCCCACAGTGCAGGTTGGTGGCTGGGCCTGGCTGGGGGCAGGAGAACTGATGGCTGTATCCCAGAATCCCTGCTGGCTTTGCTTTACTATGAACCATGACCACGAGTATGTAAACACTGACTTTAAACAGTGCACATTGGCACCTGGACATGATTTCTTACATTTGCCTTTATTCCTCTGATTTAACGATATGGAAAACAGACTAGCTTGTGGTTCAGCTACAGAGTGGGCTGTACTTGCAGATAACAAAACAGCAGCAAACTCTCTCCCTAAATCTTCATTCCTCCAGCTCTGCAGAGCTGACTCACTCCCCAAGGGCACTCCTCAGCAATGCCATTATATTGTCTTCATACTGCTCCCTAGCAGTTACTTGGGAGCCTTCACCAAGTTTTGGTTAACCCTCCTGATTCGCTTACTGTGGTGGTGCAGAACTGTTTTATTAGATTTTTGTAAGAAGTTTATGTTATGGTTCGTTTCACTGTATCCCCAATTCTGTATCCCTTTTGTGTTGTCTGTATATTAAGGTATTTTGTGTCAATCATCCCATACCTCACATGACATGTAACATCCCCTCTGCCCCAACCCCCCTCTCTGGGGCAGCTTGTCAGTCACTCCCGGGGTCCCTCCCAGATTGTGAAATCTCCGTGAGAGAGCTTCAGGTGATAGGCAGCCTGGGGGGAATTCCTTTGGCTCTGGATTTTAGTGGTCTGAAGCTTGGGGGTGGGTACACCTTGTTACCCCCTGAAACCCCTGATTTGTGGTCTTTTTTGTATCCTCCCTGGGACCCTCCCCCGCTTATAGGGGGTGGGAGGGAGGAGCAAACTCTCTCAGCCGCCAGGTTCTCAGCCTGGAAGCTCTCAGCCGCTCGCCTCGGAGCTTGGAGATCTCTGCTAATAAACATCCTTTAACCTGCTAAGCTGAGAGCCAACCTTTTCTCTTCTGCTGCTGTTGACTGTCACCTTTGGGTCCAGCTGCCAAGCCGAGAAGCCAAAACGAACTGGAAACTTTGTGTCTGTGTTGACCCGAGCTAGCTGGCGGTTAGCTCCCACCCGGAGCGGGGACACAACCGGACAGCTTACCTCAGCAGGAATAGAGAAGAGTTACATATTTGCAGCATTTTACTGGACTCTGAAGTATTTATACACAAGATTTTCAGTAATTTGATAAATAGAGCACAAGGAAGCTTAAATATTAGCAGAGGTTGAATTGTCTTTGAACTAAAGGACTCTAATTATTTTTGAATTTGTTCCTACTTTTTCTAAACATGGACAACCTATATCCTTCCATGTTTTACACAAGATAGTATATAGCTTTATGTATCTCTGAAGACGCTTCATTTTTCTCCCATAGTAAAGCAAAAATGTGAAAAGTGAACAGATTATTTATTACTGATTACTACAAGAAAATTTGCTTCTTTTCTTGTGAGGTGTAAAAACTATCTGTGGTTGGAAATAGGAAATCAACCACAGAAAGAAGAAATAGAAAGCCAAAGTACTTGTCTTCACTTAAAAAGCCTAAAGGGAATGTTAGAAAAGGTGGAGCATGACTCTTCTCAGAGGCCTTGAGTAAAAGAACAAGAGGCAATGTCACAGACTGCAGCAATGGAAATTTTAGCTGCGCATCAGAAGAAAAAAATTCTCAATGAGAATTGTTTAGAAATAGAGAAGTTGTGAAACTTTCATCCTTTAAGACTTCTAAAACTTGACTTGGTAAAACTCTGGGAAACATGATAGAACTTTTAAGTTTGTGCTGCTTTGAGCAGGAGACCGGATTAAGTGACCTTGAAAGGGCTCTTCCAGCGTGAATAAGTCTGTGATTTTGTAAGTCTAAGTTATCTTATATTTCCAGTTATTTGTTGTGGGTAGGAGAGAAAGTGTTCCGAAACCTTTCATTTCCCTTAAAACTTCTGGCAGAAAACAACCTGATTACATATTTGCCTTTAGTTTACATTTTAATAACTACAGCAAATTCAGTTCTTTGTATCGTATTTAACAATTTCAAATAAGTGCATTTTTTGAACTTATTCTTTCATGTTCTCCCTGTTGCAGTACAGGGCAATATAGGAAAGAAAGTAACATGATTTGAATTTGAAGAAACTATTTTTTTTTTTTTTTTAATAATTAAGAATAGTTGCTCAGACCTGTAGAATGAATAATGAGGAACGACAGAATGACAGTTTGACTACACCTAGTGATCTATGTACATATCACTTCTGTGCTTAGAGATCTTAAATGGCAGAGTTCTGTACCTAACCTTTCTTATTCTTACTCTACATGTTTTCAGATCAGAACTGAAGTACAGGATTTACATTCATATTTGTTATTAAACTTTTTCTGACTGCTGGAGTATATGGAGTAAGATCCAGTATGGCAGCCTCACTCAAACGCCAAAACTTCATCTCTGAAATAGGTTATGTGGTACAAAGATTAAAGAAAAATATACAGTTGTGACTTCATAATTAAAAGATATATAAAAATGAATGTACAAGAGAGCTAAATCATGCTTAGCCAAGCAATCTGAATTCTGGCATTTCTTGATACAGGAGTGTTTGAATTTCCAACACCTAATTTTGTATCTAAAGTATATAAGTACAACCTAATGATTTAATAGTGAAAACATAAATATTGTATGTTAGGTTTAAATAAGGAAAATGCCAAGAATGCCAGAAAAACAGAAAGCAAGTCCATTTTGACAGTTAAAATAAGCTTTTCAGAAGTGTACTCTTGGTCATATTCACATAGTACTCTGGGGACTACAGTAAAGTGATTCCGGGGCTCAGCCAGGTGACAGTAAGAGAACTCTTGGATCTGGTCATACAAATAGAGTTTCATGCAGAGAGAACCAGAAGTACTGACTCAAGGATGGGACCCTGTGCAGCAAGGGCTGCTTTGGACCCTGAGGCCCCACGGGTTCCCCTTGTTCAGGACCCCAAACCCAGCCTCTGCTTTGAGTTCCAGCAACTGGCAGCAACAGTGTCTCCACTCCCATGCTTGCAATGGGACCAGTGCAACCTCAGGAAAGGCTTTCTTTCAGCAAAAAATGTTTACTCATATCAAAAATAAAAATAAGGAATATGAGAGTTCTTATTCTGCTTATTCTGCTTGTGGTGTCATTAGACATCATTAGGGAAAGCTTTCAAATGCCTCGAATCAAGAGTGCTGTTCTTAATCATGTGCGTATTATCTGTTCTGAGATAGCAGAATCTGTCTCCTTGTGTACTTTCCTGGGTTTAAAAAATCACAGGAGTATTACATTTTCTCAGAAATGTTTTCTTTTTTTTTTTTTTTTTTTTTTTTTTTTTGTTTCACTAGTGTACTTCAGATGTGCCTCATTCAAGATAAGAGGTTGTTTTTCATGTGCTACATTTGCTTAGCCACAAGCCAAAGTAAATATTACCAAGTCCTGGCACCTAAAAGTCCTACTTATAGAAAGTATGGCAGTCATCAGTAAGCAAAACAGCACACAGACTAATTAAATATTTTTGAAGAATAATACTGAAAAGTAAGTCTGCGAAGTGGATTTTCTAGGCATTTAATCACAGATCCACATAAAAATCAAGTTTAAGAACAAGTGATTGTACTTCCTCTTTGTTACAAACCTTTCTTTCAAAGCCATAAATATTCCATCTTGCTGTGATAGAGTTTCTGTGAAGATAACTGTGCCTCAAGGACAGAAAATACTTTGTGTGACACCATTTTCCACAAGATATCTATGATTGTGAAGGTGTATAATGCAAACAGATTTACATGGACATTCACAAATAGTCCTTGAATCTCCTCAGTCTCTTTAGAGATGCTTATCTCATTGTTCTAAAAATTTCTGAGTCTTTACAGGCCTGTTTCAGTATATTAGGAGAAGCTGTAAAAATGTCATGACCTCCACCCACACAAGTAAAATAAGTATATTTACAATTGAAATGTGTCCTTTCCATTGACTCAGCAGGTGATGATGGAAAAATTGTACACATAGAATAAAACTTTCCCAAAACTTTGGAAAAAAAACCTTCCTTATTTTTATTTTGTTTGGTAGCAAGCTATAAATAATAACAACAATAAAACATATAAAAATAAACTATGCCCATCTGAACTATTATTAGGCTGTAATTTTAACCTATCAATTCTTAAAGCCATGCTGCACAGGATCCTCTCTCATGCTTTACAACCTCAGAGGCATCCCTCTGGTACTTGCCTAAAGGTTGTCTTTTATCCTCTGTTTAGAATTAGTTCAAATCCAGAGCTTTTCTCAAGGTTCTACATGCCATTCCAAACAAAGAAAATGCCCAGATTTATCCCCACAGATTTAAATTTGCAGTTATTCCCAGATGAAAATATAAATAATAAAACAGATTCAGTGCAAGATTTATGAATGTGCCTGAGAAATATTATACTGGAAATTATCTATACTGTAAGATACCTACAACTGTAAAACAGCCAGAGCCTCTGAAGGATCTAGAATGGGGGGATACATTATATCAACCTGAACAGTTGGGTATCTGCATTAAATGTGTATTTCTAAGTGCTAGATCTTGTAGAATATTTCCCATGTGGGGAAGTCTTGACATATCATTTGAGTTGAAAAGGAGAATGATGCACCACATGTGAATTAGATCTTATGTAGATAATGAGTGGATATTTTTCAAAAAAAAATAAAAATCCATTTTTCTTGGAACTTTTCTCCCTCTCTTTACCAACTCTGGTGCTCTGAAAGCCAATTGAAGTGGAAAGAATATACTCTACTGGGTATTTCAAGGCAGATCATATCACTGGAGCAAATAATACATCTAGAGGCCAAACAAAAAATTAAACTGCGTTCAAATATAGATCTGAACCCTATGGTTGTTTGGGAAACATTCTAGATGACAATTTCTAGACTTCCGAAAAAAATAATTTCAATATTTGTGGCCCATTTTTATTCCAACTAGCACTTACTAGTGTTCTTATGCTGTTTTTATACCCAGTGCTCAAACAGCTACTTCTCCTTTCACCATTTTTTGCCACCCCCATTCACTTCCAGAGGAGAGAGAAGCAAACCAACATTTACAAGTTTAGGATTGCAGGTGGCTGAAACGAGCAGGTGGAAAGAGGGTGGATTAGGTTGAATATAATTGTGCAACAGGTGCCGGGTTTGTAATATATGTTAGTTCTCCTGGCAACAAAGAAAGAATTTTGACCAAATAAAAGATAATATATGCAAGTTCTTTTATTTGCTATGTTTTTGCCAAGCTTTTAATGAGATTGGGCCTGCCTAAAAGCATAAAACCAGGAAAGTGTAACATTTTACCTGCAGAAAATTACTTTACACCCTCAGGAAATGAAATTCTGATCCTTTTGAAGTCAGCATCTTTTGAAGAAATGGAATACATGGGGATGAAACACCTTTCTCTAGTTGCTTTTTGTACTTTGGGGATGATTTGAAAGAAACAACAGGCAAGGAAGAATCCCTGCCTCATTTACTCTTCCTATAATTGTGTTTAACCTTCTACATAATAAGGTATCAGTAACTCACAAAGGATCAGAGGATTACATCTGTAATCTACAGTTGGGCTAAACTCCCTATAATCAGGAACAAAATTTAAAATCTGAGTCAAGAAGAGAATGCAATGTGTTTGACACAAGGGATTCTCCTTGATGGTCAGTTTATAGCATTGTGAGCATAATTCAACAATATCTAGAATCACTTGAAGCATATTACACTAAAAAGTAATTGTTGCCACTGCTGATCTTTTATCCCAAAAATTGCCAGCTTTCTGGGAGCACCTTAGAAAGTAGGAGTGTTGTTTTGAAGCCATTACCAACTGCCACTTTATGCATTATCACACTGCCAATAAAACTCTATAAATGTGTCATTCTTAGGAAAATATATTTTTCCTATGGATTTTTACTGTGTATAAGCATTCAAGGAAAACAATTTTACCAGAAGCACAAACTCAAAAAAACACTGATGAAGCCAAATGGCAATCTATTCTGGCATCCCTGTTTACATCTTAATTTAATGAAAGGCGCCTTCTTTTACAACTATCGTACTAAGTATAAGACCCCTGAAAGGAATCCAGCTAAGTAACAGCAAGTTAAAAGGTACAACAAATATTTGTTTGCCCCTGAGATAGCAATGTTTTGTATTCATGAAATAATTAATTAATGTCTCTCACGTGGGTGAAATTTGCATTGCAGGACTACTGAGGGGGACAAAAAGAGGTAATTTTCTTTTAAAGAATATATACAATTATTGTTGTGGGCATCAGAATGTACATGCTCATTACTTTCAGGTTTAAAAATTTCTAACATATCCAGAATACTCCAAATTTCCATCATACCATAACATTCATTTAGGTAACACTAAAAGAATGGGTAAAACAGAGCCCAGCCTGGGGCATGTTAAAGAGCTGATGGCTTAAATGTATCCAGTGGTAAATTACCTTTGAAAGGTCTCCAGCCTCCAAATAGAAGCAGATAACAAACACATTCCATGTAACCCAAAGGACCAGCCAGATAGCATACTGTAGGGAGGAAGAGAGAAACACAGAATTACAGTTCCACTCTCAACTGAGTTAAACTTAGTTCATTAGCTCAATCCAAGACAAAACCAGATTATAAGTATAGTGCCTATGAATAAAAATGTCACACGTAAGAGGGAATCACAAATAAATTTTTCCTTTTCCCTGACACAGTGTTGAGTGACTTAGTGAGTACTCAGTCACACCAGAAAACCTGCATCTCAGGAAAGAGTTGATAAATCTGATATTTGAATTTGACACTAATTTGTATTTTTTTCTTTTTGTTCAAATGGGTAATGCTACAATAGAGAGGCATGTAATTTCAATTATATTACTTATCATTAGTAGCTATTATATTATTGTATTAACTATATTAGAAGTGCAGAACTGATAATTCAAATATAACTTACTAAATAACAGCGTAATTAAACTAGCATTGTGTTTTTTCAACACTTCAGATTTAGTCTCAAGAAATCAAGCATATATATAACCTGAAGAAAATCTATCTATCTATTATCTATCTATCGACCAATTTTTTGCAGTATTTCTACAAAATATGGTGGAATTTGTTCATGACACCTGCCTCTATCAATTTATTTTGTGGCTTTCCAAAGCACAGGTCATAATTACTCAACACCTTCAAGAGTCAGACTGCATTTTAAATTGCCAGTTTCTTTGAGATTTTTTTTTTTTTTTCATTTTGTCTTAGCGTGTATAGGAGAAGTGTTCATATTTAAGCAATAGATAACGTTAGTCATTGGTAGTTGGCAAACGTCTTATTCATGTATCTGATGTGAATAATGGGATACATTTTTTCTCTCATTCTGTCCGCTATTCTGCTTCTCTTTTGTATTCATAAGACCTAATGTGCTAGGACTGGAAAGTACATTCCCCTGCTGTAATGCTGGAGGATCCTGTATAATAAAGTTTGATCTGTTGTTGCTAGTCTTATCTGATTGTATTTAAGAACTTCCCTTGACAAATTATTCCATCATCTAATATCAGGATCTTCAAATGCTTTTCTGATGGTTGTTGCAGCCATCCTCTAGTTCATAATTAAATTCTGCATGTTTGTTTAATTCATTCCACAATTGCATACATGTGAAATATGACACAATAGGACACCATTCCCTACCTGTTATAGCTGAGAGCTGCTTTCTCTTTCCATTCCACACCACTGCTCACAAGTATTTACAGACTTACTCTTCATGTCTTGTAGCCTTTTCTCCAAACCATACTGATTACATTTTGATAGCTCCTTTTCTAAATCAGGAAACGCTATTTTCTGCACACCTCCACATGTTCACCTTCTGAATAAGCAGACTATATTTTGGACTGTATACTATGCATTCCACACAAAAAAATACATGACAAACTATTGTTTGTCATGAATGACAATCTCTTTATCTTCATTCAGTATTAACATATGCAGGATTCTTCTTGCATTTCTCTTGCAAGTGATGTTCTGCATTACACTGTCTATTATTCAACATGCCATTCTCAACCTAATCCTCTAAATACTATGAAAATAAAACAATTCTGCCATTTCCCAGGATCTAAAGTGAGACTATATCCAATATTTAGACCTGTTCTAACTTCTTATTTCTATAGATAACTAAATAATTTCCAGTCAGCCTAGCTATTAGTTGGACCATGTTCAGATTTTAAAAAGTTATGATAAAAATAGTTTTGATTTAATGGAAGCTAACACAGCCATAAATGCTTGAATTGCTTTATACAGAAGTAATTTCAAGTAATTTAAAGCATAGAGATTACATATACTTTATAGGTCAGCTCTTTCTGGTCACAGATGACAGATTTATTTAGGTCAGGAGAACTCTCTGGAGGTCACCTGGACCAATCTCTGCTCAAAGCACAAGCAGCATGGATCAAGTTTTGCAGGGATTTATCCAGTTGAGGTCAAAATATCTCCAGAGGTGGCCCAGCTAATCCACATCTACACTTTGAATGCAGCCTGCTAATAAAACTTTGGAAAATAGGAGCCTAGTTCAGCTGGAGAGTCTTAACAAACTCAATTTTTTTAAACAAAACTCTAGACATTAAACATATTAAACATTTCATTTTCCTGTAGCATTCTCACAGTACACTCCTTCACATATAACATGGAGTTTTATAACTACAAAACAAGAAAATAAAACTTTAATTTAGATTCAATAGCCTTAATCTGGCTTTGTTAACCAACTTTGTAGCATTTTAACTTGTTGGGTTTTGCCAATTATTGTAAAACTGTAATGTTATTTATTCTCATGTAGCTAATAAACACTCCTTCTGACACATGAAGATAACTGGATTTCTTATAGTGAAAATTCAAAATACTGCATTTAGAGTGGTTTCTCAAAGATACAAAATGTGCAGTTTCTGTTCCCTTTGACAAATCTTTTGTGCTCCATAACAATTTAAGCAAATCGGACAAAAGAATACAAGAAGATTCAAAATACTTTATCAACAGAATTTTCAGGAAAATGGGACAAATGGGAATGGACACTATTAAGTCCTTATACAGAGAAAGACTTACAAGATCACCCCTTATCAGTCAACATGAAGGGGGAAAAATGTGGGAGAGAGAGACACTGGAAACTAGGTTTCATTAGGTCAGCTCTTCACGACACAACATGTCCCATTGGATGTAAGCAACAGCTGATTAACAAGCTCAACATGAACAGGACATTCAACAGAACACTCCAAGGAACTGTGGAACTGCTTATGCCAGCAGAGAACCTTATTACATGAAAAAACAAAACTTTTCTTTTTTACTGCCAAGTTTATCACCAAAAACCTGACACATTTGTCTGCCATTTAGATACACTTTTTGTAACAAGAATTTCTTGCTATTGGACTACAGATAAGGGTAAAAATGTTTTTTAAAAATATGTTTTAAACTTCCTCCTTTTTAAATGTTGTAATAAGTACTTGTTGCCTGAATTCTGTGGATAAACACTGAGTTTAGTTGTCTTGAAATACAAGGATGTTTCTGCTTCCCACTGTTTCTTATTTCAGAGGCTTCAGATGTAGCACATCTCTTATCTCTGCATCACATGCAGTCATAAATGTCTCTTGTTTTCTATGTGCTTCAGCAAATTGTTCAAAGAAATTCAGCACTGAAGGTCTGTGACAGAGAACAAATCCCTCTGACACTCTCTATTATATGTATCTAATTAGAAGAACATTTTATAAGAGTTCTTCAAAGGGCTATTGCAGTATTTTTTTTCTCATATGTGGGAGTTCAAGACAGCTGCATTATCTGACAGAAGCCACCACAATGCTACAGCAGTCACATCACAGGAAGACAAGAACTTTGATAAATATACACTTGACCAAGCAGAGAAGGGGCACAGCAATGACAAGGAAGCTTATTTTTATGGAGATCCACACTGGAAAGAGGCATAACTAGAAGGTTAAGACTAAAGACTTGAATAGTAAACATGAATTTATAACCGTCTGCAAAGATTTTTGAAAAGAATAAGGTATTTTATGATTTACTAATACTGTGTAGTTACCTTTGCTATGAATCATCACAAATGAATATAGGATGCAGCTTTTCTTGGGAAATGGAAAACTGAGATATTAAAATACTTGTACCTTTACTGAGAACCTAGACATTTCTCTTTACACTTCTGTCAAAGTTGACGAAGTCATATTATCTCCAAATTACTAAAAGGGAAACTGGAGGTCAAAGACATTACATCACTTCACTTAATGCCTAAGTCAAATGGAAAAATAATCACAAGGCACAAGAAGCAAAGGTTCAGGTAGATCACAAATGCCTTTGATATAAACATGGTCACCAGAGTTCATATCTGTTACTCTTGTCACACTTTGCCAGAAAGAGAAATATGTCCCATACCTTTCAGGCAGAAGTAGTCAGGAACTCGGATAAATATGAGTATTTTAAATTAAAGGGTTTTTTTCTCCCCCCCAGAACTTTACATGGTATTTCTCTTCATTTGGCTCCCAAATTCTTTTCTGATATGTGTGTCAGTTACAACGACATGTCTGAGGGACACATGGGCTGAGACCAACATTGTGCAATTCAGAGCAATTGAATTGTTCTTGTGAATAATGATCTGCTATTTGTTTTGTTTTAGAAATGTACACAATTTTCGTTTTAGATTCTTCCAAATCTGGAAATATTCCCCAAGATCCTTCTGTGCTACATTCAGGATAAAGAAACTCAAGGAATTATTAAAATTATAATTATTACCTTTACCATAGTAATTAAATATGTGACTATTTATGCTATCTGGACAACAATACTTGAGTTGTTCTAAGATTACCTTGAGCTCTGGGAAGAGCATGTCTTTCCAGTAATGCATTAAGAACTGTCGACAATATAATTATCTTTGTTCCTAAAGTTATTTTCCCTAATTTTCTCAGTCTATGAAGACATATCACTTAGAAATACAATTTTCAAACCTATTCAAACTTTTTTTTTTTCAATATTTCAATATTTTTTTCAAACCTATTTTTTCAATATTTTCAAACCTATTTCAAACCCCATCAAATCTGATAAAAAGTGAAATTTTGAATACTTGACATCAATATACTACCTCTGCCTCTTTGTTTCCATACACCTGGAACTGACATAATCATCTAGATTCCCCTGTGAAAAGTCCATCTGAAGCAGAAAGGACATCAGTCTACAGTGGTACTTCACATGGCTGCTTAGTAGGCACCATCTCTGATTTCATCTGTTCTGTGCATTTTGCTTCCTATTCCCATTGACTGAAGCTTTTCCTGGAGAGTGATATGAGCAGCACAACTTGGTGGAGAGCCCAGTTCTAGAACCCAGCAGGAGCCACATAGCAGTGGGAAGCTTCCAGTGCAGAGCAGGACCAGAAACCACAACCTGACTCCAAAGAGCAATCTGAAGTCAAATTCTCACCCACCAGAGATTCAGTGATTGAATGCATGAGGACCAAATGTTTTAAGCCCAACTGCTGCTGTCAGAAACCTAACAAAAAGAGAGACCATGTTCTGCTTTTAATGATTCAGATGAAAGTCTTCCCTGCCCAGCAGTTATCTACAGGCCTCACTGGAAGAGAGCTCAGGGCCAAAACCCGTAGTCTTGACAACAAATAATATTCCTGGCAACAGAGGACTTTGTGCAACCAGTTCAACTTCAATAAATGTTCATTGACTTTCCTGAACCTACTTGCTGAAGCTCTTGAAGAATGACATAATCCTCTGGATTTTTTTTCATTGCTTGTTGATTGTCAGAGCCTGCAGCTTGCACTAGTCTTGCTTGGCTGAATTCTTCCTGTCATTAAGACTTAGACATTTCTTGCTAGGTTTGTTTTTTTTTTTTTCCATTTATTTTTAATCATGGCTATAGTATCAGAGCCCTGTCCATCCTTGTGAGCATGCGTTTCTAAGCAAATATGAATTGATTCTGCAGCATCCATTTTGAGTTGCTGTAGTTTTATGTCTCAAATTGCAATGACAGTCTAGTTTTCTGCTTGTGTTTATCAGGGAATTTTTTAACCCATTGTCATTGTGATTCCTTGACTCTTCATGCTTTCATCAGTCACACTTTTTTTTTTTTTTTTCTCCTTTCCTTTGTTGCCTCAAAAAATCTGCCTGATATTTTATTTCCTTGTCATTACACTTTAATAATTAGTGTCCTCTGCCAAGACTGACTGAAAGATGCTGAACTGATGCATGCATCAGAACTGGTCACTACCAAACAGAAAATTGTTGTTGGAATGTTTGTTTTTTTTTATTCTTGAGAAATCAGTGCCTGCAGATATAGAGCAAATGCTGGTTAAGATTTCTTTCCAGAGGCTTCCATACAACCAATGTTATGTATAATCTTTCAAGCTCCTTGAACTCCTTTATAAGCCTTGATTTTATATTATTTATTAACTCTATTTGCCCCTTGATGTGCATGAGAAGGATTCATAAGCATAAAACGCAGGAGGAAAGGTGAGGCACATTCTAGTCAGGTCATAAATGGATAAAGGCACACCCCAGAGCCCAGTACATAGATATGACTTGCAGTCAGCCCTCAATCCACTCATAGCCAGGGATTTCTAGATTGAGTGGGACTCACTGGGCTTCTTTCTTTTGGTTGCTTCTGTTTTGTTCCCTCTTTGTGCCAGAATTATGGTGGGAACAGAAAGCACAGCAGAGATTTGCTTCTTGTTCTGAAAACTCCTTTTGCATAAAAGGCTCCAACTCCTTTTGCATAAAATAGGTTGAATTTCTACAGAGCACATTACTGTCAGAGTAGTATCCATCTGCCCACATTTAGATGTCTGCAATGCAGATGTCCTCCTCTGAGCAGCACCTAGATTCCCATTACATTCAATTCAGAGGAAAGGCACTTTCGGGGCTTGGTTCATTTCCCAATGTCTGACACAGATCACTCTTCTCTTGCTATTTGGAAAGCCAAACTTGTCAAGGCAAAACTCCCAGTGTCACAGAGCCCATTAAAAATCTTGCACTGATGACATAAAGAATAAGATAATAACACTGCGCTATGCAGATATATACTCCGCCCCCCCCCTCCCCCCCCCCCCCCCCCCCCCCCCCCCCCCCCAAATAAACAAAAATACCAAAGTAATTAAAACAAAACATCACCAGGGTAAAATATCACTGATGGAATGCTGAAGAGACATGTTCTGAGAACTACCATTGCTTATATCCTACATTTCCTGAAGGTCCATTAATGCTTAAGCTTGAATAATTAATTTCTCCATTTCCTGTTTCTTGGATTCACAGCTCTTTAGGTTTTAGTGTAAAAGACTGAGAAAAGGCGCTTTTTTTGGTATTGCATCACCTTCATTTGTTCTTCAGCTTCTAAATCAGTGTCCAGCTATACCACTGAAGATATAACCCACACCACTAAATGACAAACTTCCATTCCAAGAAACCGCAAACAACTCTGGAAATACACCAGCCTATTCAAACAGCTTTCCTAATGAAGATACATAGTATTTTCTCAGTGTAGTCACTCTATTCTTAATAATAATAATAATAATAATAATAAATTTTCTTTCAATATGATGCTATAGGAGTGAATGGCCAAAATGTAGAAGAACTTAGTTTACAGTGTAGCACTGTAGCACTGTAGCACCGTTCAGTCAATATACTATTTAACGACTGGGAATTACAAAGAGTCTGGATCCGCAAATGAAAGTATTTTGGAACTGAGGAGTTACTTATTTAAAAAAAAAAAAAAAAAATTCTTTAAAAAGAAAATATTTCTGCCATTCTTCTTCCAAAAGTGGAGCAAAGGAATTTTCTTCATTAAATGTCAAATCTTTAATCTTTTTTTCTTGTCTTAGTTAGGGGATTGTTGTTGTTGTTGGGTTTGATTTTATTTTGTTTTTTTTGCTTGTTTCTTTGTTTCATTTTGGGGGGCAGATTGGCTGAGATTTAGGTTTCTTCTGCATCAACATGTTACAATTCTTGTGAGTTTTTTTAACAAAAGTGTATTTTATGTATAAAGAAGTTAAGGAAAGACAGAATTTTAACAGAACATATTTATTTTACCTTTTGACATAGCAGTAGAAATTTAATTGGTTTGGCTCTACTCATCATTCAATTCCTGTATATCTTTTGATCACATCTTTGCTGTGAAACATTTATCAGCAGGAATTAGCGTCAAATATCTGAATACTCAGTTTACTGCAATGCAATACATATCCAACCAGCTGCAGACACATGAATATACATACATACATTCACAGATGGACTGATATTTTACCTCTTATGTTATTTCCATACTTTTCCAGTATTCTTTCTTTTGTTTGCAGAACTGATTATAAAGTTTCTCAATTTAGAAATTACTAATTAAATGCAAGTAACGGGAAAATGATAGTTCTTCTTTAAATAGAATTCAAAAGGCTTTCTTTATAACAGAATTCTTGTTATATCTCTGTAATTCAAGACATAACTTGAGCTGGTTACACAAGAGTCAACCTTAAAATAGCACTGTTTTGAACATTTTTTAACCTTTCTGCTTCAATTCCGACACTAATCTACCAGGATCTACCTGAAGAGCTACTAGCAGTAGAAATCAATGTTGTTCAACGTAAAAAAACTTGAAATAATGGCCTTGAAATGACATTATTTTTTGACAAGCTCTAATCAGCTGTTAAATTTATATTTAAGTTTGCATTAGGAAAAAAAATATAGAAACCAAAATGATGAGATTTTGTAATTTCGTTCTTAAATTATGGGGCTAGAAATATTTTGAAAAAAAAAAATTTCAAACCCTACATTGTAGAACACTCCTAGAATACTAAGCATTTCAAGACCTGGATTTCCTCAGATGTAATACATAGTCATCAGTGCAGAAATTGCATTCTCAGGAATCCAAATTACCTCCAATAGATATATTTTTTTAATAACAAACCTTAGAGGAAAATTGCAGGAATTGTTGTGGTAAAATTCCACTGTAACTTGTAGAATTTTTAATCATTACCAATGAAAAATTAATTACAAATAATAAAAAAAACCCTAGAAAATTGGATACTATAAACTGCTTTATTGAATTCTTCATCTAAGCGTGAATATTATGGAATTACCACATGGAAAAAAAAAAAAAAATCCTCAAATTTAGCATGAAAGTGGTAGGTGGCAGAATGCTTTTTTATGTACAAGTCTTCCTCAGTTGTTAAGAAATATTTGAAAACCTGCTCAAGAGGATTATGCAATTGCTTTTCTGCAGGCTATGTTAATACTCCCTTGCTGAGAAGTGAGGTTGCTCGCTGCTTGTCATTGCCCAGTCCAGGCATCACTCTACTAAGAGGCTCTGCTGATGGTCCCAGTTCAAGGGGCCACACTGATGGCTCAGCCCCTCTGCAGGGGAGCAGTGCTCCCCATGTGGGCTCTGTGCTCTGCCCGCCTTGCCACATGCTTGCATTCAATCCACCCAGGGTAAACCACGCTCACCAGCTGGGCACCACTGCTCCTGACCCCTTTCAGCCCGAGGCAGTCCTAGGTGGAATCTGCCTATTCTGCTCAGTGGCCAGCCCTCAGTAGGAATAGCTCCAGTTCGAACTGGACAATGTGCAATGGGGGGAAAGGTGGTATTTTCAGCTAAAATAAGCATAAGACACCTATCCTCACTGTAATCTCATGAGAAGGGCTTCTCACTGGAAAAGTGGGAACTGTAATTTGCTTCAGATGTTAGCAATTGATGGAGCTAGACATGTATTGACTGTTTCCTTGGTGTCTCTGGGCTTTTCAGACACCCAAAAAGAAAAATCTTGATTATAATTCAGTCATTGAACAGTTTATTTTAATGGAATATTTAGCAGCTGTTCCCATTTGAATTCTCTATTAAAAATACAAATCAGGACAATCAGAATTCTTTCAGTGTTCATTTTTAACAGAGAGCAAGAAATAAAATCAATAGTTACTGTTGCTAGGAACAGAAGTCTGCTGACATTTATTAATACTCGTTTATTGATGCCTCAGTATTTGAGTGCCAGCTACAACTATTTATAAAGGGAATCCATCTCCTTCAGTGAAAATACTGAAAGTTTTGCTAAAACTAAAACTAAGCCATTTATAGTAATATCTTTTTGAGAAATAGAGATGGTTTTATTCAGCTTCCCAGGTATTGTTTTCTTCCTTCAGTTTTCTTTGTCTTCATGCTTTAACAGACAAAGTCATAAGGATCCTGGTGGTTGAGTCCACAGAGCTTTGAGTGTGGTCTTTAATGTTCATATTACAATGGAGATATAATTTTAAGTAAAGATTTACCACAGGAAAAATATATGAGGACTATCAAATCCTTTCTTGCCTCTCTCCAAACTGGGGAGAGGCACAATTTTTAAGAAATTCCTTAGACCACTCCAAAATTTCAGAAAAAAGTTGGTATGTAGCTAAGATACTAGGAGACTTTGTGTTTCAGATTTGCAGAATGGAGCACACAGACCTTCAAAGTCACTGGCTGGCAAGTCTGTTTTGGGAGATTAGCTGTTTTGAGAGTATCAATCAATGGCAAAGATCACTTCCCATTTTTGAAGATAACACAGAGAAACTGGATCTGCAGAGTGTTTACATCCAGCCATACAATGCAGCCAGACTGAATTTTGTTCAGGAGGTTAAGGCAGTTGGAGGGGATGGAGCCAAATTCTGGAGGCTCAAAACCTAGCCTCATGGAACTGCGTGGGGAGTACAGGGTCAGACAATCCTGAAGGTATGGATATAAACAAAAGAGGAATCTGAAGCTTTAACAATGAATGTAGATACACAAACATCACTTTCAAAAAGAGGATAAAATACAAAATGGACTTAATTTTGTAGTTTCTCCAGGGAGATTTAGGACAGTGTTTGTCTAAAAAAAAAAAAAAAAAAAAAAAATTGTGCTGAAACCAGACTGCATCTATTAAGCAGAAGTACTATTTTAAAAGCATTTTCTTTATCAGTCAATCAATCAGTCAATCAATCAATTTCTGATTTTTATCAAATCACTACAACACATTACACTTTGTTTACTCATTGGATGAATTGAGGCCTTTCTGAAGGAAGTGTATACTCTGTGTGCAAGTTTGATCTGTATTACTGAGGAAACAAAGAAAGTCCTTCTCTTAGATGATATTAGGGAAACTGCCTTTCACTACTCCTTCAACTTCCATCAAAAAAAATTAGCTAAAACTCCATGCCTTAGGTTTTTGTAATTCTGAGAAGAAACTAGAGATGAAATCAGATAATGTTTTGGTCCAGCTCTCTTAATATACATAGACTGGTCAAACTCTATTTCCCTGAATGTGTTACAATCAAAGAATAGCATAATGTTCTTTATTCATGCCTTTGAGAGTCTTTCTCTCATGGCATAACCTTCAAATCCTTTTATGGTAAATGTATATTATGGTAATATATATATTATGGTAAATGTATGTCTCTGATTGGTGTTCGACTTTCTTTCTCCTAAAGTACCTGTTGCTTCTCTGCTCTGCATATCTCAAATACCCTGGAAAATGCTTTCACTTTCTGGAATCTTTGTTTGGTTAATTTGGAGTGAGAACATGCAGCTGTTTAAGGCTGGGGAAAGTTATTGCTACTATTTTCTTTACTGTTATCTTTCTTGTTCCAAGTACCTTCTAGGTACTTTTTTTCACAAAAAATTCCCTATAATTTATAAACAAACCAGGAGAAAATTTCAAACATCATTCAGCAGTAAGGCTGGCATCTCTGTAACTACAGATGCAAAAAACTCGAGACATTTAATCGTTAAGACATCACTGACTGGGCAGCCTGCCACCAACATCCACACTTGATGCACATACATTGTCTTTTGGCTCTCTACAGCTATGCCCATCTGCTTTGGTGGCATGGTGCCTGCTTATCAGCTAGTTGGACGATTTCAGTACACAGAGGTGCCAAAAAGAGGTTTTACATGGGTAGCCTGTATAGCCACCAAAGTGCCATTTCTTTTGTAGGAAGAAATGCTGAGATACTAATAGACTATGTCTTTGCACTTTTTTTCTGTTTTCTTTTTTTTTTTTCAGTCACTGAAAATAGGTCTTGCCATCACCATTTTTTATCTCTTTTACAAAGAAAAATATGGTACTGGGATTGAAACAGAATAAAAGCAGAGAAGACACTGACAAACAAAACCACTGTGAGATAAAATGAGAGTAGGGTGGGTTAGGAGTATAATTCAAGTATTGTGCACCATATGCCTCTAATTCAAAGGAAAAAAAAAAGGCAAAAATACATACTCACCCCTTTTCACAATATTTGAAATCAGGAAAGCTATGGAACTGGATTAGATTGAGAGGAAAGAAAACAAATTATTATATGAAATCATTGAGCTGAGATAGAAAAACAGCCCTAGTTTGTCCTAAAGATATGGCACACAATTCCAACAGAAATTTAAACATCATTTATTGGTTTTGGTTTTGGGGCCATTGTTCAGAGTAGATATTATTTCAGTCTCAGGCTACACCTCGTGTTCTTTTTATAGCACTCCTAACTCAGAAAATTGGAATCTAAGATTATTTAAGCTTTAAATTAAACAAGTCTTTAAAAAAATTCCTGAGAAATACACGATGAGGGAATTAAACTGACTTTCAGTATGCATACGATGATGCATATGAACTTGTCATGTATCATAAATACGATCAATTGCAGCATAACTTCTGATGTAAGAACATTATGAGATACAGCCAATACAGTCAAGAAAACTAATAATGCGACTGTGGTCCAGAAGCAGCCTTGAAACATCAGATTACAGAACTTTGCTTTGCTTTTGGAGGGATATTTGGTAAAATGACTATCAGGGATTTTTCCCAACTCAGTTTTTCTTCCGATTCCTTGATTCTTACATACCTTTCTTGGCATTATGACCTATGCACATCTCAGATGGAAAAGCATACACATTATTTTGATAAACACTCAGTGCTACACTGATCCTTCCTCAGCACTTTTCAGAAAGAGTAAAAATAGCAGGTTGTTGAAAGGTTGATAGCTCAAAAAAGTATAAGGAGGTAAGAAAGGTCAACAGTGAGGGAATAAACAGCTGATACTTTAAATGGGATGGGAATATATCCAGATGTCAAGACAGCATTTGATGACATTAACAATGAAAGGCACAGTAGCTTCCACATTGAGGCAGAAGCACCATGTGACTTTCACTGGAGCAACCCAACTTGCCGTGCAAAATCTGAGCACGGCTGAGCCAAGAAGCTTTGCCAGTGCCCCCAGCACTGCCACATCAGAGAGACTGTGATGACAGTTTTATGACAGGAGACAACAGCATGACAAACTGATAAATGTGCTTGGAAAAGCATTGGGTTTTTTAAGCGACCAGACTGAATTATTCCAAATTCTGGAAGATATAATGAAAATTGAAGGGTTTCTCCTGCTCTCCAATTTCATTTCAAAGTGCCAGAAAGAGTGCATACTCCACCAGGTATGCGGAAACAAGTACTGAAACATCAGTAGGAAAATGTCATTTTCTAATTGCTGCTGCCTGAAAAACAAGAAGATAATTTTGTGACTATTGAAAAATCTTGTATCTATGAAAGCTAAAGTTCAGACTTATATTTCATGCTTGAATTAAATTAGATTATTCTGCTGGCCTGATTGCTTGGATATTTCAAAAGTATATTTCTATCCAAGCATGAAAATGTGAAGACAAAAAAAAAAAAAAAAAAAAAAAAAAAAAAAAAAAAAAAAGTTTCCAGGTATTTCCAAGCATCCAAAGGCAAGTTTGAGTAAAGTTCTGGAAAATTTAGAAATTAATAAAAAGTTACCCATGATAATTTCCATCATAATCCAATTTTTTTTTCATGTATCACAGTAAAGGTTCACTGGATGTTGCTATTCAACATTTCTTTTTGCCTTCATCACCCAGTCCATATTTGTGCTTTATTTACTGAATATCATCCAAATTCACCTGTTGGATTTTCTCAGGCTAGCTGACTTACTGTAGCTTCTGAGTGCATCTTAAGCATGGGTTACCTTCCTAAAACACTGGCTGGGCAGAATAATTATTAGTCCCATGTTAGAGAGGAGAAGTTTCTGCTGCAAGGGAGTCTGGGGTGCAGAAGGCAGCCACCTTATTCATTATCATTGCCAGAAAACCATATTGTGCACAAAGGAGATGTTCACTTTGATCACAAAATTAGACTGTAGCATAATTCAAAACCACATGTGTCTTAATAAAAATCACAGAGGCAGCATCACTTTTGGAAGTTTCTTGGTCTCGGATTCCCCATTTGCAGCTTTAATAGACTCTTGTTCCAGTGCTTGAAGAAGTGTATGTGTAAGCATTTTCTCAACTGCACTTGTACTGTGGATAGTGGGTGTTAGGCAGTCAAGTAGCCACAGTTAATATTGTGTTGAGCAGTGTCTTCCACAGGAGCTGAAAATAGCTCCCAGATGAGTCTTCTGTTAATACATAGATACAAATACTTCTATATTGTTTAAAGGACACATTGAAAACAAAAAGAAACCCAAAACCACAGTTACACAGAGATGCTGATTAATGTGTGAGCCATTAGAGACTCTCAGTCTCTCCAAAAAAAACTGTGCCAATCAAAGCACCAAAATGACAGAAGGCAACACGCAACAACCAACAATTATGTGGACCAGAGGCTCCTGTGCTCTGCCCTCCCCTCTTTCCCCACACTGAATGATGGCTTCCTGCCTCTCCCCCTCACCACTGGTGTGAAGAAAAATCGTCTTAGTTTTCCCTTCTAGAAAGGTGCCAGTTGCCTGACCCAGGAGAGACATGGGTTGAGTAAGGGCCTGAGTAGCCCCCAGGGTTCATCCCTTTGTTCAGCAGAATCGGAGCCTGCTTCCTCAGAACTGTGGCTCAGTTGTAGGGTGGATGGCTGCATTCTGGCTCTCTTGCTGGAGTGTGTTGCCATCCCCTGATTTGAAATCATTGCCCATTCTAAAAAAACTAGATTAATTTGCAATATAGACAAGGGACAGCCTGAAATGATGCCCTGTGGCATCTCTTCCCTCTTTTCTTCTATGTCAAATGTCACATTAACTTTGCAAGAAAGAAGTACTAGAACATATGTATGTAATGGCTGTCAAAATCCAAAAAAATACCTTCTTGGGTTTTTGTTTGTTTTTAGTTCCATCAATCTAGATGATTAGAAAGGCTGAGTTGCTTTGACAGTAAAATAATAAATAGATTTGGGCAAAACTTTAGTTTGAACGGTTTAAATGTAGCCTGTTCATAAAAGTGATTAAATACCAAGGTTCTGTAACAGAAACTGCTGGACAACTTTACATATAAATACTTCTTGCCAAACCTGACTATCACTCTGGAAATCATCAATTAGATACAGTAATATCTTTTTCCTCAGCTTTGTTTAGAACTTCATATGTTGAGCAAATACACTGCTGGGACTTTAGTAATATTCAGTAGATATGTCCCCATTCATTGATGATACCTAAGAGAAACGGTCCCATTGAAAAGATCTGCTGTCCTTTTTCTACAAGAAATTTCAATAAGTTGCCCAAATCTTGCTGCTCTTTTCTGTTCATCTCTCCACATTGTTAAATATTCCTTTGCCCTCATTTCTACTTTAAATGTATCCCATAGTATTAGTAATACAGAGAACAAACATGAGAACTTCGAAAGCAAAGAGGGTAAAGATGATAGAAGTATTAATACTGCAAAGAGATATAAAGTCTCAAAACAGAAAGAAGCAAGTGAAAGGTTAAGTAAATAAGATAATGTTCAAATGCATAAACCACAAGAGGTTATAATCCCATTTTAAAGTATAAAAGTATGGTCCCATTTTAAAGAATAAAAGCATAAAAAGTGTAATTTTACTGTCAGAAGAAAAAGATAATTCTAAAACGTAAACAGGATCTGTGTCTCGTGTAAGTACTTGGGAAAAAAAGCCAGAAAGAAAAGTATAAAATTCCAAAACTACAAGTAGTAAAAAGAAAGAATAAAAAAAGAGAAAAAGAATTGTCAGAGTACCATTATCAGGTCAGTAGTGATTAACAAGAAATTAGACCAAAAGGATTAAGAAAAATTCCATGGCAGTTGGATTCTGTCCCAGAACACTAATGAAATGTCAAGAAAGATAAAAGAACAATTAGGTTATGTTTGCAATCTCAACTACAGGACCACCCTTCGAAAGGAAATGCAGTGGAATCAACTGCAAAGCAGTTTGGCATTAAAATGAAAACATGGAAGTCTAGAACAACCATAGACTTGTCACATACATCTAGTTATAAAATTAGAAGACTCTCCCCTACCAGACAGAACAAGTCCAAAGGAATCAGAAAGTCTTGGCTGAGCAAAGTAAATATGGATTTGTCTGGGGATTTATGTAAATGCTCATTGTATTAATTTGGGTTTTTTTTAGCAGATGCAGACCTAGAAAGAGGAAAATACTTAGAAATCTCAGTCCTTTCCCATTACTAAACACTTTCTTGTCTCACTCAACCTCAGATCGCACTTGACTGGAGGTGCATGGATGGGGAGAAAAGGATAGCTGGTGCACCCTGGCACTCTGCTGACCTCCCACACTTGCAGTGTTTTTGGCTGAATTCTGTGGCCACCTTGTACAGTCCCAGCTTAAGTAAGAACCTACTGTGGTGGTGACATTCCCATGGCGCTCATTTTTGAACAAAATTCTGGAGAAAGCAGATGAAGCAGCATAAGAAGCTGCTGTGCAGCCTCAAATTCTTACTTACATTCCCTATTTTCCTCAGAACTGCTCTAAGTGTGCCGAAGATTTTGCCTACTGAACATGTATTAGGAAGCAATGAAGTGGATCTTTTTCTAGTTATCCCATGGGATATACTTGCAGAACATTCAAACTAATAGATGGCAAGTCTTAGAGAAGGCATCAAGTGCAGATTGCAGATATGATCCCCTAACTTTCAGTGAAACAAGCACTGGTTTGTACAATTGTTTGGATTCAGCAGGGATTTCTGTCTTAATATCTTATTTTCATGTGGAAAATAAAAGACTGCTCTATATATAGACCTGCAGAAATTAGGCCTTGAAAAGCCTCCAGTGCAACATTTTTATTGATGAAAGAAAGATATGGGAACATCTACCTAAACAGAGAAATGTCCTCAATCTTTGACTTAAAGAAACATGTTAGTCCCCTAAATTCTTGGTTCTGTCGTGAATTGCAGTGTTAAGAAATCTTCCTCAAAATAGTACATAGCCAGCATATATAAATCACTGATATGACAGATCTGTTTGGTGTGGCATGTTCCTTTCCATATGTTTTTTGACACCCAGCCTTGTGGGTCAAATCTAGCAGTAAAGAAATTGAGGAAATTTAATGGAAAGAGATAATATATTGTCCAGCAAATTAAAAAAAAAAAAAAATTATGATTAGTTTGCTGCCTTTGCTTTCTACATATTAGAAAGCAATTAAAAAGTGGATGCTGAACTGCATAGGTAAAGTATAGAACTATGGCAAATTTTCTCATTTTATATTAATTCTAAGGAGAAGATAAGGCTTGGCTTCATTTAGTTTCACAACTGGAAAACACCAAGATTATTAGCCACATAGCTATATTTTGAAACATTTATCACAAGGGTTGTGGCTTTTCCATAGATTAACACTTATTAAAGAACAGTTTTATGAAAAACAGCCTTCATTATATATAAATTTATATAAATGCTGCTTCATTCCGATGTTATCCTCCTTTCCATTAATGTGATTTTTAAAAAAAAAGGAAAAAAAGATCTACATACAAAAGCTCCTAGTCCATTGTTATTTATAAGGATCTTTTTGGTTTAGTTCAGTTTAATTTTAAATGATATGATGAAAAAACCTGCAAATATAAAGAGGAGGGACTCCAAACATCACCTGTGCAGACAATAATATTCAAATATCAGCCTAACACTCTTTCTAACACTGAGTTTACAATTTGCTGTTAATTTTTTGATCCTGTTGTCAGACATGCTGTTGAAATATTTTTTACTTTGTTTGTAGCTTTGCTGTACTCCAAGAATAATTTTACACTTGTCAGTTGCTTCTGGCATATTTAGAGATTTCCCAGCAGTATTTCCTGCTTTGTGTTGCTATCCTAAGAAAGATCAGGTAAGCAGACTTCAATCTTTTCCCTGTCTTAGTAACTATTTTTTTTTTTCTATTTCCATAACGATGCCTTCTTATTTTCTTCTTGTAATTTCCCTACCAAAAATCCCGACAATCACCTCCCCCAAAAGCCTACAGTTTTATCTTTAAACTTCTGTTTCTCTGTGACAAAGTATGTGAGAAGTTTTGATGGCTTTACTGACTCATTTTCAAGCACAAGAAACAGAAAAAAATGTTACCGTATTTTTGAAGTGACTCCATAAATTAAAAAGAAAAAAAAGCAAACAACTAATCAACCACTTCAGCATCATCTTATTATGATTCTTGGCAGGAATTCTTCAATCCGTTTCTAAAGACAGCAAAGGTTATTTATTTGAAAGAATTTTTGAACAGCAATGAAATGTTTGCAGTTATTTCAACTGCAACACTTGTTCAGGTCCTGAGCTGTATGTTCTGCTCCTAGAGTATACAGCTGTAAGCAAAATCATGACTTCACAAATTCATGGAAATCAGAGGATGCAATACCTGCTATATTTAACCTTGAAAGCAAAACTGGATTGCTGTGGACTGTAAAGTTCACCATATTAGGTCTTTTCCCCAGCACTTTTATCCTTTTTTCTTTCACTTTTAGCAATATTGTCAGATATTGGCTAACTTTCCATCAACATTTTAACTAGTTCCACAACCTGCTCTCTTTGTATCTGTGACAATGGTTTCTACCTTCATAAAAGAACCCTTGTGTTTCTCACCACCCACACAGGGATTAACTCATTTTGTTTAATTTTTTGTTGCCCAGTATTTTCCCTTTTGCCACCCAAATGCGTTAATGATAAAACCTGACTCACAGTTCACTGGTTTCAAGAACTAAAAATCAGAGACACAATGCTGCAATTTATCATGACTTCTCTGCAAAGTTCTCTTTTTTTAATGACCAATGCTGGAGTTGCAGTGGAACCTGTTACTAGTGTTTACAATCTCTCTCTTTGCATGCCTTACATCACTCCTGCATGTCCATTTGTGTTTTCCCTTTAACGAGCTCCACGCAGTGCAAAGTTTAACAGTACATTTTTCTATGTGACAAGAAAAGTGGAAAAATATTAAACTGGCACTGAAAACACATAGCACACTCAGGAATTTCACACTGGATCCTAAATGTAGATCCAAACCTATATAGATTTAAAGAGATTTTAAATCAAAAATTTCTTAACCATTTCTCTTCTACGACAGTATCAAACAGCTTCAGTTAGAAGCAATAAATGAAGGAATTCTGGTGTCATCATCAGGTAATATCTGTTGTGCATGGGCAAAGATCCTTGTCATGGGTTGGCACAGATTAGTTTTTAGTTAGGGAGGAATGTGGAATGTTTTTTTCCTCTCAGGAACTTGGAACTGTTTCAGAAAGGACAGGGACCTATCAGAAGGCTATTTTGAGATATCAGCATCTGCTTTGACCACTGAGAATGTCAAATGCAACTTTAGGAAGTGCCCATTTAAATCCTAGTTCATTCAGTTCAGGCCTTTTTCCTCCTGGTAGCTGAACAGGTAACGCCGAGCTGGGGCCTGCTGCTCCCCACCCGGCCTTTGGTGGGCTGCCCCAAGCTTGCCCCAAGGCCTGGCCGGGCTCCACCGGCTCCCCGTGGGGGAGGAGAAGTTGCAGCTTAGCATCAACTACTTTTTTAACTTCCCTGGAGCCCTTGGAGCAGGGAGGGATTTCTGCCAGGCCCCTGATAGCAGCTATGGTCCTGGTTGGGCTGAGGCTGCCCCGATTGTCACCAAGGGGTGGGCAGAGCTCTCCCCCCTCTCCCCTTCTCTGAGGATTCCAGAGAACAAAAGGAGTGGAGGGAGGAAACCCGGGCCAATCTGAAGTGCAGCAGGGGAGAGACTGCTGCCCAGGGCAAAAATCACATGGCCACTGCAGGCCTGGGCAGATTTCACCCTTTCCTGGCAACATGAAGCTTCCAAGGCCTAACCCTTCCCTGAGAGAGAAAAGAAAGAGACAGAGTGGACGTAGAAACGACACTGCATGAAGTCAGTGGAGCAAGAGTGAAAGAACTGATAAAATTATTAAAAGAGGGATTGAGGATGTGGACATTTTTAGCCGGAATTTTCTGGTGTTAAGTATGGAAAAATGGACTATTTATTGTAATATCTTAATGTTGTTTGGAGGAATGCTGGTTCTAATCAAAGTTGAGGATTGATATGATTGAGATTTAAGTGAGAATCTTAAAGCCCTTCACTCCTGGGGTAAAAGGAGGTCTCAGCCTTTGAGATGAAGATGATTTTAGAGAGAAAGTGATTTGAAGCCCTCGGCTCTTGGAGTAAAAGAAGATCTTAATGTTTTTTGAGATAGGGACAATTTTAGACATAGAAGAAGAAAATCTTTGTTTTGTACTAGAAGAAGCATTCTTAAACAGTACCCCAAATACAGAGTCCCATAATTAACCAGGGGAAAGGCTGCTAATGGGTGGAACTGCACAATCTCCAAAAATTCTGGGCAGTTGCAGATTTGTGACATTGGGAGCCATTACACTGTTGTAGTCTTGTGGCAAGCGTCTCCGTGGGACTCTAGAGAGACTTCTCTCCCAAAGTAATGAAAGATTATGTTTAAATGGTAAAACTGAATATCACAAGTTGTGCCTCTCTATGTTGTTTTGTAGGAAAGTTAACAGTTTGTAAAGGGATGGAAGAGTGTTTTGAAGTTTCATTTTGTTTTGTTTTGTTTTTTTCAACTTTTCTTTTCCATTCTTTTAGTGTGTATTAATAAACCATTAATTTTTAAGCTTGAGCCACCTTTGCTTTCTCCTGATCTCCCACAAAAAGAGAATAAACACTAAGATCACTACACTAAATTTGGCAACCAGAATTTAGCAAACGTGAAACCACTACAATCCTCTACACTTGTTTGTTATCTAATGCTTTAAACTAGCATGAAAAATTTAATCCTCATTTGAAAAAAACATGTATATATAAATTATTAACTTCAAGCAAAGTTCATTTGAATTATTGGAACTTAAGTATTCACTAAACACAAGATAACTGGCAGAACAAAATGAAATGTTAAATGTTTTGCTATTAAAGAACTTTGAATATTAAAGAACTTGAACTTTGGATTATGGTTTTATTAAATTTAATGGCTGTCTAACAGACAGTACATATCAAAGCTTAATTCCCTTACCAGTGTTTGCAATGATATTATGAAACTTCCTCTACAAAAACAATAGAATAGGAAGACACAAACAGAAAAGAAAAAAAGAAAAACAAAGGAAATATATATATTTAAATAGTTTCTAAAGCAGCAGATTATGATAGAAGAAAGAAGTTACGATTATATCTATATACCTCTTTTTCAGAAATATGACCTAATTTTCAAAATGCTGATGATGTGAAATATTTGTGAAGCACTTAGAAACTGCAGTATTGAGTGCTGTAAAAATACCTATTTTGATCAGATTATATGTGGCAGACAGGCCAAAGTTTGAAATATCCTGTCATGGAAAATTTACATACATTACTATTGGAACTAATTCACTCTTCCACCTATTGGCCTAGGATGAGCTACCTGTCAGGTTATAATGCAGATGCTAACACAGATGTCAATTACAGTATGCTCGTGGCTGTTCAGAGTATAAAAAACCCTCATGATTAAATTTTTAATGCTATCAATTTGCCTCTTTCCATGATAATTAAATTCATGTAACAAAAATAAAAAGCAAGTCCTGAACTAAATTCTGCACCTGCAATACCATGAGATTTTTGAAAGGGAGGAAGGTGTTGACAAAATAAATACTGATTATTTTCAGGCTCTAATACATGACTCCTGCTAATGCGGTGGTGGTGTTGTTATTTCCTTTCATTTACCATGGGGAAAGAACCCCTTCTTATCAGTGCTACATTTAGCCCTTAACAGCAAATTCTTTGCTAGTGCATTCAGTTAAGTTCCACTGAAAGCAATAGCTTACCATGTATTTACACCAGGGCTATAATCCAGACAAGGATTTTAAATCCTAGTGTCTGCTGGCCTGTGATAACTGTGTCATCTCTTTGTGACAACCTGGATCTGATACAGGCTAGACATTTAATAATGTGTATGGCATCTAACATGTCATCTTGTTAGAAAAGGAGACAAAGCTGTAAAGACGCTTATCTGCAGGCTCTTATTTTTAAGATAATCAATAAACTCTTCCATAATAATTGTTCCCCAGCAGGCTTCAAACAGCAGACACTGGACAGAGTTGCAGTGATCCCTCTCTGTTTCCCAGGCAAATGAGTTAAAACTTCAGAGGAACTCTCCTGCCTTTACAGTCACAAAAAAAAGCCAGACAGGGAACATCAGTCTGAGACCTTTCTGAAGTTATGACTAGAATCCCCTGTGCTGAGCCTCTGCGTGTCAATGCTTTTCTCTTCTGTTCCAGCAGCATTTTTCAGCATGCTGAAAGTGTTCATGGGGTGATGCTCCCACTTCCAGAGTCTTCAGGGAGTTTGACAGTCCCAGGAAACCATAATAAAAGCGCAGTCTCACCTAGTGCATGGCCATTAGATGTTAGGATCTAAACAGGGGATCCCTTTGGAAGCCTGGTATATGCCTGCTACAAAACACAGGTTTCTCCTCATTCAGATTTGCTCTTGCCTTTGTCTCTGTGATTGCTCATCACTGTATTTATACACTCTTAAGCAGAACAGAGCACCTTCTTTGTTGGCTCTTAGAATTTACTGCAACAAAAGTGATTAATAGTGATATTAACAAGAGCAACTTTACAGACCATGCATTTTACTGTGCAATAATTCAAATACCAGCATTCTGACAAGAAAGCTTGGTTGAACTAAGAGGTGTGAAATTAGTCTGCAATTTTCCATAGAATGTATAATTTATTACTCACATAAGTAGGTGATAACGCTCAGAAATGCCTTTTCTAAATTGCAAATGCATAGAAACAAGATTTTGTAAGCTGGACTTTTAAACTTCACAATTAATCAAAAGGTATTTTTGTAAGTATATTGTATATACTCAAAGTTTGAATCCAACATCATATAAGACAATTTCTTGATATGTTAGCTACTAGATACCAAACTTAACAGTAATACTTTCTTCCTCTCTAGTTTTGGTGAAGATAATACCTATCTTCTGTTGTCCAGGCTATTTCAGAACTCACATGAAAATAAAGCTGATTCACATATGTGAACAATCAATATAGTGAACTATAAATGTAGGATTTGCTTTCAAGATCAGCTAATATTCAAATGTACAGGATTATAATCATCAGATTGTTTTGTCTCTCAGTTTTAAAGTTTCATGCTTACTAAGGTCATTTAAAGGAATACTCCCAGGAAGAGAAGACACAGACAGCAATATAAATTCTTTGATATGCTGCATAAAGTGTTAAAAAATTATCAAAAGTGTTTTTTCAAGATTGACCAGATATGTTGGTTTGGTAAGATTTCTTCAAAATTCCTGCTAGAAGTGCACATCCTCCATAGATCTGAAATGCAAAGTCATCATTCTGTTTATGAGGATTAGAAAGCTCAGCAGGCAAAAAATCCTCTCACATTGTAGATTTGCATTTAAATCTGAATTTAATTTACAAAGAGATATGTTTTTTTCTGTTCTGTGTTAGCTCTGTATTAAATTCCATCAGAAATTCTCTTTTAAGTCAATCATATTGTGGATCATAGTTTATAATCACAATTCCCCAAACGTGGTCATGCTTATCTTTATAACCAAGCAATCCTACTAAGTTCAGTGTTTTGCTGATAAATAAAAAGTTAAAATGTGCACATAGGTGTATGTAGGATTGATTACTTAGTCTGAATATCTTTGTTCACTTCAGCAAGCATCTCATGACTCCACACAGCTGCCTATTCATAGAAAGCTAAAGAACAGGTAGTTCAACTACATTAATACATAAGTGAAGCTAAAACCTCCTAATTAGATCTTCTGTTAGCTTCAACACTAACATTTTTATACCTTTAACATTTTTAGTAGCTTGTCACAATACTCGTGATACTTGCTAAAGATTGTGGAAGCTAGCAAAACAGTGATATTCTGTATGCATTTTGTTCTTCTAAAAGGGTCCTTAAACTTTTAAAGTAAAAGATAGAAATTGATATTCAAGTTATAACTGGCATTTTGCGTGCTGCAATTTTTACTAGAATCAAATTGAGGTGACATATAATTTAGTTACATCGAAACTCCTCACTTAGTAAAAGCAGAGGCAAATTTTTGGATAAGTGTTTATTCTGGAAGAACATAGAGAGAGACAAAACTTACAACTGGAGAAGCATTTTAAAATAAGTAGCTAGCCAAAATGCAGCTATTTATTGTTTAACATGTTGTTTATTCCCTGGATTAGTGAAAGGAAAGAAATAGAATTTCAATTACAAATGTTGTCTGTTATGTATATTAAAAGCTTTCCATTTTCACTGGTGACAACCACAGCATACACACAACTATTGACTAAAAGCCTTTCATAAGGACTGGATTAATAGCATTTCTCCTTCTGGTAGATATAAATATTTCATCTATAGCTCAAGAAATCTTCAAATAGTTAAACTGTTAATGATGTCATTCTCCATTCTCTTACCACGCTACTTCTCACAGAAGCTTTACAGCAGGGAGGCCTCAGACAGGTGAGAATCAGATTTCACTGCAGCACAGCATAGCCCTTATATGCCTTGGCTTTCTAAATGTCCCCTTGTCATGTGGTTTTCTTGGGTTTGGTAATTAGAAGTATGACTGAAAGCAGCGCAGTCTAGCTTCAAAGGGAGACAGTAAGACAGAACTCCACATGGCTCTCTTATCAGAGATGCACAGAATCATTTATGTTGGAAAAAAACTCCAAGATCATTGAGCACAACGTTTTACTGGTCACCATTTTGTCAACTAGACCATGGTACTACGTCCAGCTGTTTCTTGAATGCCTCCAGGAATCGTGACTCCACAACTTCCCTGGGTAGTCTATTCCAATGTTTAACAAACCTTTCAGTGAAGAAATTCCTTCTGACATCCTACTTGAACCTCCCCTGGTGCAGCTTGAGGCCATGTCCTTTTGTCATGTCTCTAATTGTCTGGAAGAAAAGATTGACCTTCACCTTGCTACAACCTCTTTTCAGTGAGTTGTAGAGATCAATAAGGTCACCCTTGAGCTTCCTTTTCTCCAGGATGAACAACCCAAGTTCTCCCAGCTACTCTTCATAAGACTTGAGCTCCAGACCCTTCCCCAGCTCCGTTGCCCTTCTCTTGACACACTTCAGCACCTCAGTGTCCTTGAAGTGAGGGGCCCAGAACTGGATGCAGCAGTCGAGGTGTGGCCTCGCCAGTGCTGACTGCAGAGAATCAATCACTTCCCTGTTCCTGCTGGCCACACTGTTCCTGATACAGGCCAGGATGTCATTGACCTTCTTTGCAAATCTCTTATCCAGATATTATCAAGGACTTTGCCCATCCTTCCATAATCCTGTCCTTGAAGGTATGGGAGTAACCCTCTTTTCACAAGAGTTGGTGCAAACCTCAGCCAGTTTGAATAATCTGAAAAGGGTTTTTGCTTTTGGTATAAAAGATCAAAAACAAGTAATATGATTCCCTGTCTATGCCATGCTGATCAGCTAACAAGTCTTAACAGGCAGTAGATCTTTGAAGGATATAAGTAAATACATTCTACTAAGCCATTAATTGCCATATATAAATGTTCAAAAAACTCCACCCCATTGATAAGTGTAAATGATTCCTAATAAGTGAGTAGAAATAATTCCAAGTATCAGTGAAATGAAATAGCAAACTATGCACAAGCATATTAATGAATATTTCTGGCTGTCTTAACACAGTTGTCATTGACATTCAGCACTCAGCACTCACCATGCAGCTTCAAATAGATTACATGAAAACGATGGAGAGGCAGAGGATAGATTATTTATTGAGAGTCAAGCCCTACAGGGAGAGGGCTAACATTTCTCTGATTTTCGTACTCCCTCAGGATAAAGGTTACACTGTAACCTTTAAGAAATGAAAACTGTTCTCCCATTCAACTAATGGCAGGATCCAACTGTGACCACTTTAATAGATTTAAATAAAATAGGAAGCAACAAATGTTACAGTTACCTAGTCTAAAACCTCACTCAAAAAATCCAAACTCAAAATGGCAAATAATACCCCGCAGGACACTTAACACCAAAACTGCCTAACCACCAACACCAAAACAAAACAAACCCCCAAACCCCCAAAACAAAACGAAAAACCCCCAAACACTACCCCCCCCAAAACAACAAAAAAAACCAAACAACCCCCCAAACAAACAAACAAACAAACAAACAAAACCCATAAAACAAAACCAACCGACAAAAAAGCATAAAAAACCAACCCAAACATGCACACACACACAAAACAGAACCAAACCCCCCCCCCCGAAACAAAAAACAACCATCCAACCAACCAAAAAAAACCCCAACAACCCCCAAAAACCCACCCCCCCCAAAAAAACCCACCAAAAACCAAAAAAACCCCAACAACAACAACAACAACAAAACCCCAAACCAAAACAAAACCCACCCCTTTCCAATTAGGCAAAATGAGACTTCACATTTGAGGTTTGTTTTCAAGGCGTACTGAAGAAAAAAAACAACCCAAAAAACTAAATCCCAAAAGTATATTAAAAAAAATAACTAAACAGAAGTCATCAAGAAAATGTCCTTATGATACATCACCAGCCCAGCATGTGTAGTAACAATTCAAAGCCCATAGAGCCTTAGATATTTTTCCCTCATATCTCAGCTGAACAGTCATTATCGTATTGAGTAATTTTACTTTCTCCTACTAGCCTTCCCACATAGCTAGATTTGAATTATCTTGGTAGAAACTAATTCATTGTCAAAAGAAATATGTTACCATGTCAAATTTAAATTGTAATAAAATTAGGCTTCAAGCAAAAACAAAACCAAATGAAAAATGCGAGTGAATGTGAGCCACTTTGCTTCTGCCATGAAGTAAACTCATGGTTCAATTAGCGAACAAATGCAACATGAAGGATTCCTATCTCCACTCAGATTTTATAGAGAGAGATTGATGAAAGCAAATCCTAACCACTAACATCAATAAATGCCAGTTTCTGTGAAAATGTACACTACTGGTAGTAAAAGCAAATTGCAAAATTTGTTGGGCAAAACCTGTATAGTTGTTAGATGTCAAAGCTGATATGGATATCTGAGTTAGTGTTTTGAAAACACAGAAACATACTGAAATATTTTGCCATTCAAATAATGGCAAAATACTTAGATACTACTGGGCAACTGATTAAAAAATACTGTCTGTCCAATATACTGTTCTCTAATGTACCCCAAACCCCCTGGGAATATGTGACTGGAGCACTCTAGATTTCTGATCAGAAGACAATATTTACAGTTCATCTCATCAGCATTGTTTCAATGACCAGAGGAACTAAAAAAAAAAAAAAAAGTGAGACTCAGAGTCTAAGAGTTTGTGTGGAATATATATGTACAAGTCAAGAATATATATGTACAAGTTGGTTACATTCAACATGTACACCACCCTATTTGAAATGGACTCAGAAGAAATTACAAGGAAGAATAACCCAGCTGTAAGAAGTAGTAATTATGCCAGAGGCAGTCAAACAAACAAACAAACAACCCAAAAAGAGCAAGAACCAATCAAACAAAAAAAACCTGCTATCCCATTAGGTTTGTATAGATAGAGAAGGAAACTTGAATTTACAAAACACAATAGATGCTAAAAGATGATGAAACATTACTGTACTTCATCATAGGAACTTGTTTTGTTTAATATGTCCAGTAAGAAAGTTCAACAGAGACAAGAAGGCTGATAAGAGGATTAAAATAAATGGAAAAACAGAAGGCACAAAGCACTCACAGTGTTGAAGCTTGAAGGAATAATTTTTAGAGATATATTAACTACAGCACAGGTCCATTGGCAGCAGAACAGTGTAGGCTCCATTTTAGAGAATGGGAAGTGAGCAGAGAATTTGCACCAAGTGAAGTCCGGGAGAGCAGAAGTGGCAGTGTCTCATTTTTGCCTACATCAAGGAGCACAAGATCTAATACAGTGGCCCAAGTTTTTGAACAATGAGGAGAGAACATTCATTAGACTTTGCAAGTACTTAATGAAGGTTTTCTATAGAGAAATGGGGCCAAGAGTAATACAGTATAATTAAGACCATATTCTATTTATTTGATTTCAAGACAAGGAAATTTTACTTTCAGGATCACTCTGGTGATGCATACTCCTTTAAGGAAAACAAAACAAAACAAAACAAAACAAAACAAAACAAAACAAAACAAAACAAAACAAACTTATGTATTTCAATGTGTTTCAGTCTTCATGATTTTCAATGCCAGCACTTACTTGGCAGTTCTGTTTCCCAGATGACAGAAACAGATAAATCTGAGTCTTATCTCTCCTACGACTGGAATGAAGACTACTTTTATGGGAAAGGCAACATTGTATTTAAAGTTCCCAGTCATTGTCATGCATGAATATACACAACACTGCCCTGACTGGAGCTTTTTAGTTTCTACAGACTGTCAGTGATGTGGTTTGTGCAGGGATCCTCCTACTGTGCACATCTTTTGAAGTGCAATTTAGTGCCAATCACAGCATACAAGGATCAATTTTTTTTTTACCTCATTCCATTGTTGGTGCCTGTTTTCACACCTTTTGTCACCATAAATAAAACTGGCCATTTTTAGAATCTGTTATCCTAGAACTCAAATATCAAATGGTAAAAAGTCTGTGTCAATAAAGTAATCAAAGAGACTTCTCACACAGAAACATCAATATATTTTCGAAACAGACACGTATCACAAAGGCTGCTTATTCACACCATGTCTACACCTATGTGAATTTAACAATGACATCTTTATGAAGGAAAAGCACTGTCAATCACCCTAAGACATGCAGACAAACCCATTAATATTGGTAGTAATTAAATTTATTACAAGGGTAAGTCCCTCAAGACAGAAATAGGATCTAATTTTGCTACAGAATTCAGAGCATCAATATGAAATAAAAAATTGGCTTAACTAGACAAGTAAGAGGTATAGGACCCAAAACCTTTGTACCATTTATGTCACTGAAAATATATCAAATCTATGAATAGGTATTTCAACATGACTAAAAACAGGAGAGTACTTCGTGTTTCACTGAAACTAGAAGTAGTAACTAGGTAAAACAAAACTCATAAATAAAATCAGTGACAGGCTTATTCCAACATTAACTTTCAAAAAGGAATTTGCTCTTCAGGCAGATGCAAAATTAAATATATAGAGTGCTCAGTGCCATAGGCTATGAATAACTTCTTGGTTTTTACTCACAACAGAAACATTTTGAAGATTACTTTAGAACTAGACTAAAAAAGCCAAAATGATTAACAGTGAGCTGATAAAATAAATTATGCCAATTTAAAAGTCATGATTTTGTTTTCAAATTTATCAGCTATTCAAACTATTTAACAAAGTTAAATACACATGGCTGCAATGATTTTGCTTGTTTATGCATTACTTACATAATGCTGTCCTTTAACAAAACTTTTATCCAAGGAACAACATATACACTTTTCCAAAAGATGGTGATTTAATAAACTTTAAAACTTCTGTAGATATTTCTAATGAGTTCTGCATTTTTACAGTTGGACAGTAAAACCACCAGCTAAATGTTTAATTTTGTGAGCCATAAATGAAAGCAAAAACACTCTCTGGTTTCAGAGAACAATCAGCACAGAATCTTTAACTGACCTACAAGCTGACAAAAACCAGCATGAAACCCAAAATTATTTATCCCTCATTCACCCAAAACTGATACTGAAATCAATGAAAACGGCAGAGCTTAATATAATAGATAAAGAAATAGAAATCTAACAAACAGGATGATTAGAAATAGTTAAGAAATTACAGCTAGGAACCAAATTGAGCAGCAGCACTATTGGTAGCTTGAAATGGTATAGGGGGAATCATACCATTTAATTGTAGAGCTAAAATGTTAAGTTACTAGGCTTGTTTAGAAGTAAAATTTATATTGATATGCAAAATTCTTTCCTTAGAGGCATTTATAATTCAAATCTTACCTGCTGAGTTCATAGCATGTAAAATGCTGCTTCACTATGATCTAACCAACATGAATATATGTAGCATTAACATCTATGCCTACTATATATAAAAACCCACAAAACACTATGCAAATAAATAGTGCCCTTGAGAGCTAAATTATAGAAGTAGGGAGCATTGGAAAATTTTCAACATGTTTAATAGTGCATTTTACAACTCTACTCATTGTTTATCCTGCCTTTCAGTGTCATTCAGAAAATGTATTTCTATTGGTAATGTTCTCACAGCAACAGGTAAAACTTGAAAGAAGTACTATGCCTTGCTTATTGTGGAACTTTGGGAGTTGAAAAACATAATGAAAACATCAAAAATTTTAAAAGGTAAGTACAGATGGGAACAGGAAAATCATATCTGAAGTTCTGAAATGGAGATTTGTGAGAAGATTTACAAATGATTTTTATGCAGTTTCTTGTTCAGATGGGACAAAAAACCCACAAAAACCACATTTGAAGTGTAACCGAAGAAAAGCATCTCCGCCTTCTCTCAGAATTGGAAATGGAGATTTGTAAATGAATAGGATAGTACAGCTTTGTGTGGTTCTCAATGAACCTTTCTTGTAGCATAACCTCAGGGTGACAATGAAGCTCACAAAAAAGAATCCGCCACATCTCCTAGGAAAAAAAAAACAAAACAAAAACCCTCTCAAAAAAATATGAGGGTGTACTCCAGGTCCTGAGTGTGACCATCAGGTCATCTTGTGCAGAAATATAAGACAACTATGATGAAAGTCAGCTTCACTCAAATTACTGAGATTGGATAAATCTTAATCAGTTGGCCAGAAGAAGAACTTGGTTTCAGTACAGTACTGGTAAGCAGCCCTGCTCAGACTTCATTTAATTTAAAGCTAAAAAATCATTTTAGCTACATGCAGTACAATGCCATTTCAAATATACGTGTAAAGATTAGCAACTGAATGAGGGTGAAGGGATTAGAGGGAGACATAGAAGTACAGAAGGAGCTGGAATAGAAAGAGCAGCAGCAGAGTTGTTGTTCTGTGATGGTATTCCACAAACCCAGAGCCAGGAGAGCTAGTTGCAAAGGAGGGGCAGCACAACAGAAGAATGTGAGATTTGAATAGGTAGTTAGGACTAAAGGCAATGTTTCCTCTTCTTTTCTAATGTATGTTTAACTGTGCTGGTAATTAAGGTATATTAATCTCTTGGAAGGAGAACAACAAGGGATACCAGTAGCCATTGCAACAGCCACCAAGTCTGACAAGTTATCAAAAAGCCAGGTTCAGGCATCAGCAACTTTTCCTTTGCTGAAAGAATGCACCAGCTTTGTCTAGGATAGTTTTCTTCAGAGTAGCTGGTATGACCCTATGTTTGATGTTGGTGCTGAAAACACTGTTCATAATATAAAGGTATTTTTGTTGTTGCTGAGCAGTGCTTGCAGCCTGTCAAGGCCTTTTCTCCTTCTCAGCCCACCCACACCACCAGCAGGGAGGCTAGGAGTGCACAAGAAGCTGTGAGGGGACACAGCCAGGACAGCCAACCCCACCTGACCCTGGGAACAGACCATGCCATAGGACATCATAGTGGGGGGAAGAGAGAGGAAGAGGGAGATATTTGGACTGATGGCATTTGTCTTCCTGAATAATTGTTAAGCATGATGGAGCCTTGCTTTCCTGGGAATGGCTGAGGTCCTGCCTTTCCATGGGAAGCAGCAGATGAATTTGTTGCTTTGCTTGCATGTGCAGATTTTGCTTACTCTCTTAAACTGTCTTCACAACCCATTATTTTTCTCACTTTGACCCTTTCAATTCTCTCCCTCATCCCAGCAGAGGGAGTGGCTGTATGGGGCATAGCTGACAGCTGGGACATAGAGATACTTTCCAAAGACTGGGTTTTTTTTTTTTTTTTTTTTTTTTTTTTTTTTTTTTTTTTTTTTTTTTTTTTTTTTTTTTCCTCACAGAATTATTCCACACTGTTAAGTAGGTGTGCTTCCAGTCTTTATTCCTAGACATTATAGAGAGTTTGTGGCATTCACACATTTGCTGGATGCACTGGGTAAAACACTGGTTTGTAACTTGAGAAAAATGGATTCATAGCCTTTCCTCTGATCATGAGAAAATGCCTCAGACTTCTAATGTTTCAGCTCCCATGTCTTAAAGCAGTATGAGGGAATACTTCCCGACTCCAGTAGCATAACACAAGGACAGAGACATTAAAAGCTCTGAGGTGGACAGATATCTCCATGAATGCATGCTATAAACACATAAAAGATAAAAAGATAGAGCTGTGACCTTTTAGACAAACAAATTTCAGCATAATAGATGTACACCAGCTAGAAGAAAAATACTAAATAAACAATGTGGAAATCCACAGTAACAAATACAGGTGTAAGTCTGGGAAATACAAGGAAACCTGATTGTGTTAGAGAAACAGAAATATTCAGCGCTGAACTGCAGAGGTCATCTCAGAGCAGTGGAAACATTACCTTATCCTTGCTTGATTTTTAATTATGTCTTGCTGGCCAGAGCTGTTAGGTGCTTAAGAGAATTTTCATGCTTTCCCCTGCAGTTTAGGTAAAGGCAGAAAACCCCATGGATTTCATCTCTAATCTCTTCCTCTACATATCTTTTTAAAGACTTCATCAGCTAAGCCATTCATTTTCCACACTATTTATGGTATTTCAACAAAGTGCCAGTTAGACCCTATTTTAACAGAAAGGGTTGCTAGTTCTTCTAAAGAGAAAAAAAAAAATAAAAAAAACAAAGCACAGACCCTACTGTAGAATAAAATCCACTCATTATTATGGTGACAAAACAGAGGATCTGTTCTGAAGAAACAAAATGAAATGCAGAGGAACTTTGTGTTTTCATCTTTCCATGGTGAGTTCTCTAGTTTAAATGCAAATATAAAATATGATAATCGTTATTTGTTATTTTCAGTTCTACATGGAATTTTACTCCTCAGTGGTGACTCCCTGGAAAGCCATCTTCTTTTCCGTGGAATGGGAGTGCCATTTCGAATGGGTACTTTTTAAATGTGAATACAATTCATTAAAAGGGGATAAAAGCTCTAGGAAACCATGAATGTAGCTGAATTCTACACCAGTCAAACCTGTCATGAGACTAATAAGTATGGATTTAAATTAAAAGTATCAGTCATTTTTCTGCACTGAACAGGTTCTGCATAAAATTTCCTCAGAACCAAAGCAGCACTTAATTATATGATGCAAATTATAATCTTTCATCTTCTAATAATCAACATTTTAATCACTTTAAAAAACAGCATTAGCTAAGTGTCTTTAAAAGGACTTTTTAAATAATGGGAAACTTAAAAAACACTCTAAAAATTAGTGAAAATCCATCCCAGTCTGAAAGAAAACAAAACTCCATGCAGAACTCTTCAAGCAAATTCTGTACTGGAGTCTTGTCCAGAGTGTCTTTAATCATATTTTCTGAAAATATATCAAATTAATTTTCAGGAATCAGTGGCTCTAAGAACCTAATAGATTTCATGCTCAAATAAATGAGAAGAGTATATTGTATTTGTAAAATGCTTACTTTTTAAAAAGCCTTTTGGGATCTGGCACTTTCTCTTTTGCTCTTTAGAAGTCTGCTTTCTGACAGCAGGGAGCTTCTGAGAAAGTAATGTCCTACACAAAACTTAGAGGAATTGGAGACATAGGAGTGCTTATCTGGGATCACTTCCTTTTTATGTCTTGACTTGTTCTCTGATCAGAAGGTTTTTTGATTTTTTTTTTTTTTTTTTTTTTTTTTTTTTTTTTTTTTTTTTTTTTTTTTTTTTTTCCCATTACGCTTTTCTAGGGCTGGAAGATTAACTGTCTAGTACTCTTTAATCTTGAAAGAATATTTTACAATTTTTAAAGAAGAGTCATCCTTCACGTAATTTCCTTTAGATTAATTATTTGTACTCTCAATCCCTCACACCTAAATAAGTGCCAGTGAAGAGAGCAGATGAAAGTAGTCAAACTAGACAATTATAGGGGAAAAAACAAATATTCTATCCTAAATGATATGAAAAGTTTAAAATCAAGCGCCCAAAAAGGACAGAAAATGCAGAGAAATTTACTGTAGACTATCTTCTTTCATCTACTTCCATACAGTCAAGACAGATTCACTTCATAATATTATACTGGAAGTGATTTTTGTACATATTTATTCAAGGCTTAGCTGAATCTCCAGGGCTTAAGAATTTGAAATCCATTGAAAAGTCTTGCAAGTTATCAAATTATATATAAAAGGAGAGGTCAAAAGCCCAGGGTCAACAAATCTTAGACCAAATTTCTGGACTGATTATCAGGTAAAAATCAAGACCATTTCTTATAAACTTGTATTTAATACTCCACCAATACATTAACTGATATGCATACAGAAAGAATTACTTTTTGATCACTGAAATACTTAAGCTTTTGTTTGATCAAGTTCTCTATGTGCATTAGCCATTAGACTCAAAATTTGGATTAGTGCTATGACACTGACCAGGCAGCTATTCACAGAATTCTACTCCCTTCACATTACCATCCCTACCCTAAAGCAGGCTCGATTCAGTTGCAAAAGTAACTGCTGAGCCTCTCCTTTTAAATATGAATTAAAGTACATTTGAATCCACAACATACTAAAATCTAGTCTTTTAACAACAGCAGCAAAAGCACTCTATTAAACAGCATACCTCCCTGTGAATCAAAATCCCTTTCAGCATATGTTGTTCAAAGTCCAAAGGGCAGTCTTCTACTTACACCCCTACTGATTTTTCGCAGCATCTCCCAGAAGTGAGCAAAACCCTCCAATAAAATAACAGTTAGCCAAGTTTACAAAGGGCATTTGTATGGAGGTAGCACCAGTAGTAAAGAAGGACAGACTATAAAAAGAATCCCAAACTCCACTCCTTTGGCATCCAAATTGTGTCACTAATCCTTAAGGAGAATTTTTAAGAGAAAAAGTTGCGATAACATGCTCTTGTTCCAGGTATTTCTGAACATGGAAATATTTCAGAAAACACTGACAAGACCTGAGAAATGACTACTGAAAAGGTGACCAGAATAAAGGATATTTTTCTAAGAAGAGCTTTGACAAACACAACAAACATTCCTCAACCAAAATATTACATATAAATTCTGGAATGAAAAGAATTCTAACATATTGAATACTTATAATGGAAAATGCTAAGGAGAATTCATGCTTCTATTCATGGCATGGAAAGCATTTCAAGAAAATGCCCCTGTGCAGAAACTAGTACACCATGAAATACCAGTGCTTCATTAGCATCAATTTATCTGGCATAACAAAAATTAAACCATGAATGAAACAAAGCTAATTCGGGGCTGAGGTGGATTCTACAGCACTGTAAGAGTCTTAATTAATGTTATAGAGTTCTACCAGTGTCCCAAACATGTTTCTGCAAGGTTTACTGGTGCTCTTTTAAGCTTTCTAGTTCTAGTCTGTATTTTTTCTTTGTCCTCATCCTCTTGGTCACATATTTTGCACTTCAAAGCTTTTATTTACTTCAATGCGATCCTATGCTGCGTTATTAAAGTTGGAGCAAGTTTATTTCTTCATTTACTTCATCAGACACAACCTTTCACAGAAATTTTTATTATAGCTATCTCTACTAACTAGCTATACACGTGTGCTGTTTCTCCCTTCTCCTCCTTAATTAGGGAGTTTATAGTGATCCTAAAGCAATATTCTATTCTCTCATCCCTGAAAATGTTCAAAGAAAAAGTGTTCAAAGTAAATATGGTACTTAGGGAGATGGTTCAGTGATGGGCCTGGCCATGTTGGGTTAATGGTTGGACTCAATGATAATAGAGGTAGTTTCCAATCTTAATGATTCTATCATTCATACGTTTTTCACCAAGATAAGGATTAATAAAAAATGTTTGTTTCTTGATACTTCCTGAGGCACAGTGACCACTAATATTTTAGTCATGGTTAATTGATGACTACATCTAATTCTGTTTTTAAAAACTCATCTGATTTTTTCAGCTGAAGGAAAACTATTTACACAACTAATTTTTAATCAACAGCCCCGAGAATAAAATGAGTCAGCACTGAGGAACTATTTTGTTTAAATTTCACCTGAGCATATTTTCTATTTAGATGTAGGCAGAGCTTTCCATAATGGCCATATTGGGGGTTGCTATCACCTCCTTGATCTTGCATCATTTGTATTTTTGGAATATTTTTGATTTTTCTGATGGAAAATGTAATGGCAGTGTGCTTATGATACAGCAGCTTGATGACAAATGGATGACAAATGGATAACAACTTCCACTTTTCCTTCCCAAGTGTATGGACATCTTAATACACATGCAGTTCTCAAATAAAATAGCTGTTCTGTCCTCCCTGTTTAAGGCACATTGAAGTCTAATTCCTGGAATTCTACTAAATCTGGGGAAATTGCTATTCTGTCAACATTATCTTTCGTTGCTTATCCCTGAGATACCTCTCTTGTTTGTTTTATTTTAACTTTTCCAGTGGGTATGTGTATATTTGGATTACTCCTGACATTTTAGTAATTAATTTTCACTGACACAGATTTTCCTACTAACATGGAGATATAACTGTGGTCACCCACTTTCTGGTTGAACAGGCTTGTAAGTACTAAAATATAAATCACCTTGCATCGCACTATTTTCAACTTGAGTGAAACAAATCCTGGAAATTTTTACACTGAGAACTGCACGGATAATGAAACATGTTTTGTACAAGTACCATTTCCAGTTTTAAATAAATTTACTTCAGTCTCATTTGGCTTGCTTTCTAGCTCACATTCAGCAAAGATTTTAGTAAATAAAGTGACAGAATATCCTGAAATTAATAATTCTGTTGGTGGTATTAGTGACAGTTGCAGGAAATCTGTTTTTTCAAGCTCATTTGTGCCAGAAATACACATTTAAGGTCTTATCTGAAATACGGTAGATATAATAGCTAACTGTTTTGTTACTTAAATTACAAAGAAAACTACCAGAAATATATGTGAGTATTAGAAATAATTCATTCATTAGCTAAACACATTGAAATGCAGAAATGAATATATTGGTATGAACACATAAACAAAGGACAGAGACAAGACAGGGGTGTTTAATGCATTCATTTCCTCTGTGTTTAACATGGAGGGTGGACCAAGTGGGTCTCAGTGTCCTGAGCTGGAGGACCATCACTGTGAGAATGATCAACTCCCAGTGAGCCCCAAATTTTTGTGGGATCTTCTGCTCCAGCTGGATCCCTACAAATCTATGGGTCCTGATGGGATTCATCCAGATTCCTCAAAGGGCTAGCTGATGACACTGCAAAGCCTCTCTGGATGATTTTTAAATGGTCTTGGGAATCCAGAGAGCTGACTTCCACTTGACTGGAAGCTAGCTAACATTGTCCCAGTTTTCAAAAGGGCAAGAAGAAGGACCCTGGAAACTACACGTCTGTCAGTCTCACTTCAGTGTCTGGTAAACTCATGGAAAATATTATTTTATATTGAATATATTGAAAAATGCCTGGAGGACAATGCAGTCATCAGTCACAGCCAGCATGGCTTCATGAGGTGAAAATCCTGCTTGTCGAATCTGATTTCCTTCTACAAATGAGGAACCCACCTTGCTGATCTAGAAAAGCAAGGAAATGTATTCTTTTTGGACTTCAGCAAAGCTTTTGATACTGTCTCCCACAGTACCCTTCTGGACAAAATGCCTCAGCAGCTGGGTAATTGTGTTGTGTGACGGGTGAGCAATACACTCATGAGTTGGGTAGACACACCAGGTCATAGTGAATGGGGTGACATCTCACTGGTGCCCTGTCACTAGTGAGGTTACATAGGGCTCCATCCACAGCCCTGTGCTCTTTAACACCTTCATTTATGACTTGGATGCAGGACTCAAAGGAATACTAAGTTTGCCAAGCACGCCAAACTGGGAGGAGCCACTGACTCCCTGAAGGGCAGAGAGGCCCTGCAGAGAGACTTTGACAAAGTAGTGGGCTGGGCAATCACCAGCCATACGGAGTTCAAGAAGGGCGAGTGCTGGATTCTGCACTTGGGGTGGGACAACCCTGGCTGTGTGTATAGACTGGGAAATGAGAGCCTGGAGAGCAGCCCCGTGGAAAGGGAGCTGGGGGCTCTGGTCAATGGCAAGCTGAACATGAGTCAGAAGTGCCCTGGCAGCCAGGAGGGCCAGCCCTGTCCTGGGGACATCAGGCACAGCATGGCCAGCCGGGAAAGGGAGGGGATTGTCCCGCTCTGCTCTGCACTGGGGTGGCCTCACCTTGAACCCTGTGTGCAGTTTTGGGCACTGTAATGTAAAAGAGACATTGAGCTATTAATGAACGTCCAAAGGAGTAAGATGAGGATGAGGAAGGGTCTGGAGTCCCTTATGAAGAGGGGCTGAAGTAGCTTGGTTTGTTCAGCCTAGAAAAGAGGAAACTGAGGAGAGATCTCATTTTGGTCTTCAGCATTCTCACAAAGAGAAGTGGAGGGATAGGCACTGATCTCTTCTCTCTGATGACCAGTGACAGGACTGGAGGACATGGCATGAAGATGAAACAGGGGAAGTTTAGGCTGGATGTCAGAAAAAGGTTTTTCACCCACAGGGAGGTTGAGCACTGGAACAGGCTACCCAGGGAAGTGAACACAGCACCGAGTCTGTCTGAGTTCAGGAAGCGTTTGGACAATGCTCTCAGTCACAGTGTGAGTCCTGGGGTATCTTGTGAAGGGCTAGAAGTTGAACTCATGAATTTCTTCCAACTCAGCACATCCTATGGTTCTATGATTCTATGAACTACAGAGAAAACATTCCCATTCATTATTATCCATGACAAACTAGTGAATCAAGGAAGAAACTGAAGAATATTATTATGTGTGCTTAAAAAAACTTGAACAGATAATCTTTTCAAATGGCACAGTTTGAAACAGAATCAGCATCTTGATTCACAGCCTCCTGTGACAGCAACCAGACAGAGCTACTACTAAAATGTTCAAGGTCATTTACTTAATTGTACTTATAATAATATTGGGCATTAGCTCAAAAATTATTATGAAGAAAATTATTGCTTATGTTCTCAAATTATCATTTGGCCAAGTTGTGTAGAACAGAGAAGTAATTTCTGCATCTGTGTGCTTCCTACTATAAATAAATGTCTACATTTCAGTTGCAACTCAGTAAATCATCACATAAGTACAATTAAGCTGAAGCACTGAATGGTTTGTCTCAGAAGGGAAAAGTACTTCCGAAGAAAACCTTTTACAGAAGGAAAATTCAGGTCGGTGTCTGAATTCACAGACTGCAAAATTTTGTGTCTTGCAGGCTGACAAGAATGCCCAATGACCATTCTATTTAATTTCATCATCCTTTTTATTAAATGAGTTTACATATATATATTTTTTCCCTAACAGTTATAAAGAAAGCAGAAGTGAAATAAGAGGAAAAACTTGGTTATTGTGCAAGTGAACAAGCACTAGAACAAGTTGCCCAGAGAGGCTGCGGAGTCTCTCTCACTGGAGATATTCAAGAACCATCTGGACACAGTCCTGTGCTGTGTGCTCTGGGATGACCCTGCTTGAGCAGGAAAGTTGGACCAGATGATCCATTGTGGTCCCTTCTAACATTAACCATTCTGTGCTTCTGTGAAAAAATGTTTTTTAACAGTTTCTGTACTGAGCTTGAGTACCCACACTTTCTTACTATAAATAAAACCATTTGGAAGATAAATCAATTTATGTCAATAAGGTGTATTAATGCCAGAACTCATTTATTAAAAATATTTAGCATAATAATCCTTTTGTTCTAAATAACTGTTTTATCCAGAAATTGGTTCTCTTAAGGCGATTTAGAAAAACAGTATTCTGAAAAGTTTTCTCACCAAAAATCTTGGCCAAATCAGTCACCATATGGAGACTGTCTTACTTTATTTAAAATTCAGAAAGATACCTCAGAGGTTTTACAATTTCCCATGGCATGATTACAGTTGTTGGATAGTATCCTGGTATGTACATATGGGAGATGAACTGCTGTGCATTTTCATGTACTACTTTAAACATTTTTTTAAAAAAGAAAGATAATAAATTTCAGTCCACAACAGAAATACTCCAAACCTGGATTGGTAGAGTCAGGGCTACTTGTCATATAAGACATTAAGTAGATCCCACTAGGTGTGTTGAGCAATTGACCATGTCTAGTCTTTAAAAAGACAGATTAACTCAACTGTACTCTCTGGGGCTTAATGGTTTGGCAGACTGATGATGGTGCAAGAAGTTCAGATATAAGATCTGGAGAGGAGAAAGCTCTGGGAAAAGCTCTGGGCCTCTTCCTATGGTAGTGTTGGTTTTTTTTTTTTTTTTTAAACGTGCATATCAACAATTACATGTTAAATAATATACTAATAATAATTACCCTTTTCTCCAAGACTTAATGTGACCAGGTATAAGTTTGGAAGGGACCTTTAAAAATCCTTTAGTCCCTTGCAATGGGCATGGATATTTTTCTCTAGATTAGGTTTTTCAAAGTCTTATCCAACGTGGCCTTGAACACTTCCAAGGATGGGGCATACATAAATTCTCTGGCAGGTCTGTTCCAGTGTCTTTCCATCCCCACTGTGAACATTTTCTTCCTTATGTTCAGTGAAACATTGCCCTCTTTCAGTTTAAACCTATTGTTCCTTTTTCTGTCAGTACAGGCCCTGGTACAAAGGCCCTCTCTATCTTTCTTATAAGTCCCCTGCATATACTGAAACACTACTATAAAGTTTGCCCAGAGCTTTCTCTTCTCCTCTCTCTCAGTCTGTCTCCAGAGGAGGGATGTTCTACCACACTGACTGTTTTCATGGCCCTCCTCTAGACTGGGGAGGAGGGTCATGTCTTTCCTGTACTGTGGACCACAGAGCTCTTCTGTTGATCCAACTAAATAAAGGATGATATTTTCTATCACTGTCTTCTTATTCAGTCTGTGATAACTGGCACACTCAGGTGTCTTTTATAAACTCTGAGCAAGACAGTTCAATCTTAGATTGGTTCAATCCAAATCAATGAGATGATGCAGGGAGGCAAAATCACAAAGCCGGATGGGCTACACAGCTGGTGTGAGCTCTCAGAAAGATGAGCATGAAAATTAGTTTGAGCAGTGTTGTACAATCCATATCATTCAGAAACTCATGTGAATGCACTCAATTTATAAATCTGGTGATCTTCTCCATTCATAATGCACTTTATCAAAGTAGCAGGCCTTTTAAATCTAACTTTTTGTTTAGCTCAGCTATGCATTTATGCTCATCCTTTGTTTTATGCCACAGAATAGTCCTGGGATGGAATATATAACACTTATTCTTTAATGGATACTTGAATTTTGCATTTTTATTTTCAAGTCTTTTTTACTGGTCAAAGTGCCAAAAATGAAAAGAAACTCCAGTTCACATGGCTCCCAATGTTGTAACTTGAAGGAAAACTAAATATTTAAGGCTTTCAACATACTTTTCAATGTTGCAAGTAAATTTTTTGGAATATATTAAATTGTGTGACTGAATAAAGGTATTGGACATTTGGCTACAAATTTTCTGCATATAGGAGATGACAGAGACAAATGGATCACAGAGACACATATGTTAATGTATTTCTCCTCGCACCACAGTAATGCGATATTGATGGTAACACAGGGGTAAAAGCAAAATCTTTCTATATTCTTAATGACTGCTGGTATATGAGGGAACAATTAAGTGAGAGGCTTTGCATAAGAGGATAAATATTCAGTGGAGTTAACAGAGACAAGGGGTAACGGCTTCAAACTGAAAGAGTAAACTGAGAGGTTTAGAGTAGGTATTAGGAAATCTTCACTGTGGGGCTGGTGAGACACTATAACATGTCCAGAGAAGTTGCATATGACCCATCCCCGGAAGGGTTCAAGACCAAGTTGGAAGAGAGTTTAAAGCAATCTGGTCTACTGAAAGGTGCCCTGCCAGGCTGGAACCAGGTGAACTTTAAGCTTGCTTCCCACACAAACCATTCTATCATTTTAAGATCCCCTTGTTTTCATCTGACGTGACAATACGGTTGTGTATGGGCAAATTTTTCATCTCCTGTCTCTGAAATGTATACAAGCTTTACATGAATTAATAGTAAATTTTGACGGTAATATTGTTATGAAAATCTAACAAAAGGTATTCTGAATGATGGTTTTCAGAGTTGCTGTTGTTCTTTCTTTGTAGAAGTACAAATGGCAAAAGCCCCACAAATCCAGAATATGAAATGAGGATTTAATTAATACTGCTTTGTGCCAGAGAGTACAGACATTCTCTGCTGAACAAGAGGTAGCTGAACAAGGAAAGAAATAGATTAAAAATATTAATTAAGGTCCAAATCTTTATTTCATACTGGAGCCCTCAGTCCATTATTTCTTACCATATCATCATGCCTCACTTTCAGGTGGGATTATAAATTCTAGGAGGCATGTACATAACAGATAAGCACTCTAGCAACAGTAGTTAATAACAATAATGAGTAACTATAATGAATCATGCCTTTGTTTGGGAGGTCCAATGTATCTAAGAAAGTTATGGCTAACATTTAGACTAGCTCTAAATTCCCCTAATACTGAAGATGTTGTAATTCCCTAAGCTGATTCCACTTGAATGTTCATATTATATAGCTGTTAATGTTCATATTGACTTTTAAGTTTTGGAGACTGTTACCAGTTGATTATTGCAGGTGTCCCAAAAGCACAGTAAGTAAAATGTTACAGAAGAAAATTAAACCAAGATAAGATTGTATTTCCTTTATGAACGATGCAGTTTGGAGCACTTTTCTGTGGGTTTTTGTTTGTTTGTTTGTTTGTTTTTTCCACATGCACATCAAAGTAAGTAAATGAAATTAAATACTCACTCCTGTTATGTAACGAGGTCTATACTGGATGGTTCCAAATAAGCCAAGTATGACTATAATAATGTGTATAAAATTTGCGAGGATGGGTGCCCACTGATAACCAAGGAAGTCAAATATCTGCCTCTCGAGCACAGAAACCTATGGTTAAAAAGCAAAAGCATAAATAGATTAGAACAAACTAGAAAACATATATGAAGGTATTTCCCCTTCCCATATCCAAGACAATTGGTCTGAGTTAAAAAGTACTTGTCAGCAGTAAAATGAGTTTGAAACGTTTCAACGTCTTGTTTTAATGAAGGCTACGCTTCTCAGTGGTTACTGAGTTATATTCTACCGAGATACAAAACTGTTCGCTAGAATGGTATGTTTGCAGGAGGAGGAACACAAATCACTTTGCTATATACACCAGCAAATGCTAGAATGTTTTAGGGTATCAGTGCTGAAAATTCACGATAGGTTTATGACATCTTCTCAGCTACATCGTTTCCATTCACAACACCGTCCTTTAGCCTGGTCCTGTCTCTTCCATGATTTCCCTGCATTTTGATTTTTATCTCTTCTCTCTATCCCAGTTATTCTGTTAGTGGGCTTTTACCTGTAACCAAATACATACAACTTTTTTAACCTGGTAATGACTCTAGTTTACCTTCTTCCATTGTCACAAACATCAAAGCTGATGTATAAACTCCCCCAAGACTCTGGATAAATAATTTAAAAATCAATTGGGGGACAATCTAGGCTAATGATTACTGTTTATAAGCAATACCATTCCAAACGGATAGATCAGACATCAGAAAAAATGCCTTTCTAACGATATCTTTAGAAATAATTTCACATTTCCAATAGCAGGCATCCCTTAACTGGTGTTATTATATTATGTAAAAATACAGTACTGTAGCCCAACCCATAGGTAGAATGACACGTTTTGATAAAAATATAATTTATGTTAATATTAGAACACAGTGTAATGGTGAAGTGAATTTAGACAGAAAGATCAAGGAGTTTCCTTGGCAGCATTCCAACAATTTCACTAACTGGAATTTCTTGAACTTCATGAAAATGTGAATAATGAAAATAAAATTTAAAAATATAATTATTATTAATAATTAAAATAACGAAAATTTAAATCCCCCCCCATTAAAAAAAAAAAAATAGAGAAAGAGAGAAAGAAAAAGAATGAAAGGAAGTGAGAAAAAAAGGGCAGACAGTTGTTTCTTGATTACCTTTCATTAAATAACAGGTGACTACTGAGTTTATGTTATTCTTTGAATGAATTGAATTAGGTTTATTTGCCAACTACTCTGTTCATTTCAAAAATAACACCTTCTGAGATCAAGTGAGTAATTAACTACTGCTCTTGTATGATACAGCTATTGGAGAATTTTTCAATTTTCATGCCACAGTCCACTATCACATGAACACTTTCTTTCTGAAATTAAGTAAGAAAACTTTTCATTAAAAAACACCTACATTTACATCAACACTGTAATTTAAAAAGGATTTAAATTATATACTATGTAATGACACTTGTTGAACTTTGAGATGGAGACAGACAAAATAATCCCAGGAAAGTTTGTCAGCCATGTAATTTCAAATTTGAGTGTTCAGGTTTCATGTCAAACATTGAATTTCTCTTTTCAACAAAAAACCCTTTCACACAATGCATCCTGCTTATAACCAGTCTTAGTATTTTGACTATCATTTTATTTTACATGTTTATTGAAAGAAATTCTGTTTCTACATTATCAAAAATATTTCTGAATTGATTTTTGCTATCCTACAACCCTCCCTAGCAGAGGAAAGTCAAAGAAGAGTTCCCGGAATCCCAAGACATGCTTAATGGTGACAATGAGATGAAGAAATAAAAGGAAGATCAAGCTGCATTAGGAACTTTATGGAAACTCAGATTGCCTGTGCTTCTAAGTTTATCATTAAGAGATATTTCCTTGACTACAGACACAGTAATTTATATTTAAAAAAAGGTCAATATGTGGCATGAAGCAGTGTTTCGTAGGTCATTATGAGGTCTGTTAGGTGTATCAGGAAAAGACCTGTTACACCTAAGTACTGTTAAACATGTAACAAAGGGAAAATATTCCCTCTGAGCACAGAGCTCATATTTTCATCAGATAAACAAAGACTAAATTAGAATAGCAAAGTTATAGCAAAAAGAGTCTAGACTGTACGCTCTTCTAGTTTAGTAACAGTAGAGATTCAGTGAGCAAAAACAATACATGGGAAGATGTAAATCACTCAAACAGCAGGAGATCATCCAGTTAAGTATGCCAATTATAGAGGAAAATTGCAGCATGCTAGTTAATTGTATAAAAAGCAGAAAACCTCATATCCCTGACATAACTTTTAATCTAAAAGGAAGCTGTGCTATCATGCATCAATGTGTTTTGTTTTGCTTGTCTTGGTGAAAGATAGTGTTCCACCAAAACTTATGGGACTGCATTGGATAAATGGCTATTCTGTGAGAATCATTCCTTTTCACACACCAATGTACTCTGTTTTTTTCCCCATTACTAGCAATTTCTTCAGCACCAAGCAACCACTCTCAGATTTTGTGGTCATGTTGAACTTGGAGTGAGTAAATACCAGAAAGCAGGGCACGCAAGGCAGGGGGTAAATAAGAAGTAAAAGACAAGTCTGCACCACCTCTGTCCATGTATATCTATCTCTCTTTTGCCACAGGCAGATTTGTTATTAAATTCTCACATCACTTCCAGGAATCAGCTGTGTGTGGGGCCTGCTGGATATGTGAACTGGCAGCATTTCGGCCGGGTATGCACACATGAAATGCTGTGGAAATGCGACTCCTCCTTAGAAGATCACACTAACATGGCAAGGTGCACCGTGGATTTATCAAATGGAAATTACAGGACAGAACTAGATCTTTATTCTCACTTCCTGAAGAGATGAAGATGGAGAGAAAACAAAACTCATCCACACAAAAACATAAATATAATACAGACTTTCTACGAGTTACTTTAAAAAGAAATCTCGTTTGGTCTGTATTTCTAAAAGGAGAAAAGTCGAAAGTAGGACAGAGTAGTGACAAAAACTATTAAAAATAGTATTATGTAGCTTCCTCCTCTTCCACAGATGTCAGAATCATAAGGGATTTCCTTACATAGCAAGAGAAAATATAGATCTGATTTTGAAAACATTTTATTCCTTTACTTCAAAATTTTTGCTTAAAGAACTGCGCTACTTCAAATCATACCTACTACCTTCAAATGTTCAAGGATATTACAGAGAGAAAGGAATGAACTTACAAAGAAATACTAATCTTTAAAGTCAAGGAATTTTCTTTATTCTTCCTCAGGGGTTGGTATCGGTATTGGCACTTTCAGCATTTTTGTTATTGACGTGGGCAGCGGGGTTTTGCGTGCCCTCAGCAAGTTTGCTGATGACACCAAGCTGTGCAGTGCAGTTGACGTGCTAGAGGGAAAGGATGTTTCTTCCATCCAGAGAGACCTTGGCAGGCTTGAGAGGTCCATTTGTGTGAACCTTATAAAGTTCAACAAGGCCAAATGCAATGTCCTCCACCTGGATTTGGGCAATTCCAAGCCCAAATACAGGCTGTGCAGAGAACGGATTGAGAGCAGCCCTGGGTGGACAGACTTGAGATTGTTTGTGGACAAGAAGCAAAAGATGAGGTGGCAGTGTGCACTTGCAGCCCAGAAAGCCAATCCCATCGTAGGCTGCATCAAAAAAAAGTATGGCCTGCAGGGTGAGGGAAGGGATTCTGTCCTTCTGCTCTACTCTGGTGAGACCCCACCTGAAGTGCTGCATCCAGCTCTGGGGTACTCAGTACAAGAAAGATGTTGAGTGGTTGGAACAAGTCCACAAAGGTAACTAAGTTGGTCAGGGCTGGAACACCTCTCCGATGAAGACAGGCTGAAACCTGGGACTTCTCAGCCTGGAGAAAATAAGGCTTCAGAGAGGCCTTATAGCAGCTTCCCAGTAGCAAAGGGGAGCTTGCAAGAAGCCTGGAGAGGGATTTCTTTAACAAGGGCATGTAATGACATGACAAGGAGAAATGGCTTTAAGATGAAAGAGAGTATATTTAGTTTAGACATTAGGAAGAAACTCTTTCTTGTGAGGGTGGCAATGCACTGGAATAGGTCACCAGAGCAGTTGTGGACTCCTCAATCCCTGGGGGTGTTCAAGGCCAGGCTGGATGGGGCTTTGAGAAACGTGGTCTAGAGCAAGGTATCACTGCCCATGATAGGGGTTTTGGAACTAGATAATCTTTAAGGTCCATTCCAACCTAAACCATCCTGCGATTCTATGATTCTGGAAAAGAGTTTAAAATGAGAAAAGTAGAAAGAAAAAACAGATGCTTTGGATGAAAAAGTATACTAGGGTTAGAAAAGAAAAACATGTTTTAATTCAACTCCAATCTAATAATGCAGTGAACTCAGAATGTAGGGTTATGGACAGTCAGGTTCTAATGTTAGAAAACATTGTCTTGTTAGGCATACTATTTGATGTATCCATTGACAGAATCATAGAAGACTTTATTGAAAGGGAACCATTTTACTAATGCATTATTTTTTCCAGACTCCTGCTAACTGTTTTAAAAATAAATACAAAATATAATGAAACCATATACTGTCAAATTGGCATAGCTCAAAAACTATTTCCAGGTTCTTGTCAGAGCTGGTTGTTAACAGATTAACAGTGTTACTCACCTTGAGGGATCTATGAATTGAATTTCCAGAGAAGAATGAAAAATATTTGGAGATGATTCCTAAAGTATATGATTAGACTAGAATTTCAGACAGGAACCATAAAGAAGACACCAGTCAAAAGATGATTTATAACACAAACTCCAAAATGGAAAATGACTAAGTGTCTTTGCTCAGACAGGTCCTTGAGAAAAAACTCAACCACGACTACTTTACAATGATACAGAATCTAAACTTTGCACTGATATAAGTTAAAGTGCACATAGGCAGACACACACAAGAGGATATTTATAGACTCTGCCAGCCAAGGTCCTTGGACAGCAAACACAGAACACAGGCACTCAGCCCACCAGGGCTGGGGCAGGGTCACACAACTGGCTGAGGGGTGGTAACAGGCTCTCAGTAAACTCCAAATGAAGAGTATTAGTTTAAATTAAAGGGCAGGAGAATTAAACAGCTGTGGTTTATATCATTGACTGGTGCACACTAAGAATGAGCTAAAGAAATTAAGCTCTAATCACTAACTTATTAAGTCCCCTTAGCAAAACTGTGTTGGATCAGATGCCCACACCATCTGATAACTCACTTCTGCTTTTAAGTTAGCTTTTAAGTTTTTTAATAACTTTCAGTTCTTGCTCTATGACATAGAAAATTAAAAAGAGTCAAATAAATACAAGTGGTTTTGGGCCTTTAGATTATGAATGATTTCTAGTGCTAAAGCCTGCCTGCACAATATCCCCAGCTAACACTCCTCCAGCATTTCCATCATTTTGAGGCAGAATGCATTTATTTGAGCCATTCCTTAGAGAGGTTCATTTAATTTTTCATCAAAATTTTAGATAGTATCCTGAGATAGAGGGCCCAGTTACTCAGAAAATTCTCCACAGTCACCCAGCAGAAAAACAGATTAATATTTTGAAAGTCAAATCTATATGAAATACACAGATGCATCTGGAAGTGTGCATGCGCATATGAGTCAAGTCCTTTACTGCAAGACAGCAGGTGAAGTAAAAACAATTTTTTTTTTTTTTTTGTAAGAAAAAAGGCAACATTAAAATGAAGTCCTGTGAAGACCTGCAGACACAATGGTGTTCTAAGCACATCTAACATAAACCATCAAAACCATAACAAGAACAGGTAATTCAAGTTAAAATCAAGAAGGAATTAGTTTCCACTTGTCCATTCATTCCTCAAAGGAATCACATATATAATACCAAGCCACCATCCTTAATCCATGTTATGTTGCTGAAAGAAGGAATAGGCCTCCACCACACTTGATAAGAAGGTAATCACAGTTTTTAAAAATCTTGTGTAGGACCACATTCCTGCATTGCATTGTGTATAAGTGTATTTCTGCTGTGACCTACTAAGGACAACAAACCTCTCCACAGGTACAGAGTACATTCTTAGTCTCAGCTGCTGCCTTCCCTAACTGAGGTAATAATAAGAAAATGGCAAATACAAGTCTTCTACAGTAGGTTTGCTGTCATCTAGTAGTGAAAAGCATATCTACACCACACTGTAGAGATTTGTGCCTCAAATGGCCATAGTTTTTACTGTACAAGACAAAATTGACTTTTGCTAATATTTAAAACAACAATAAAAATCCAGAATTTTTGAGGTATATTAGATTTCAATACTCTTGAAACCAGCAGAGCATTTAAATTCATTTATTTGTTTCTAAGTTTTGCATACAATTGCACACTTCATCCCAATGACTTGCTTAGATGGGTTAGAGCCTCAAGTTCATGCCACAATTTAGATCCCAAATATTAAAATCAGGGTACAACAAATTTTGTGTGTATGTGTGCGCATATATGTATGCTTTAAGACAACAGCGTTTCTTGTTTCTGGCTGGCCACCAGTAGCAAGACTTAGAGAGGTGTAAGAACACATCCTTTTGTGTGCCTGTAAGAAAACTTAAAAAATCCATCTTATGTAAACTCTTCTACCTATGAGACTATCAAGAAGTTAGTATTTCAGCTATAGGATGAACTTTAGCAACAGGTGCTAAAAGTTTTAATCCCTGTAACGTATTTTATTTCCTGTTCCTGAACACTTGTAATAACAATTTGTGCATTATTTAATAAGACATATTGGCACTCCACCAAACCCAGGGAGAGGTGCATAAAAGTGGTTTGCTCTGAAACTGGTAAATTGGGTCAAGTTATGAGGTTCTTTTTTACCTTAAAACCAAGATAATGTTATAGCACAAAATACTCAGCTGCCAAGTCCCAGCAAGGGGATGTAACAAGAAGGCCAGCTACGACTGTGGCCAAAGGAGGGATCACGACAGATGGGTTAGTGACCACCAGTGGGAATTAGTTTAAACACTGCCAACATAGGAATTTCCTTCCATCTCTTTGGCTGACCCTTATTTCTCCCTCCATCTCTCTCTCAATCTTTCTCTCTTTCTTCCTCTTCTAGCAAGAACATCGAAGCACTGGCAGCCACACCTTGCTTTAAGGTGTCAAAATTAAATTTTACTGACACTACTGAGAAAGCTTGAACCAATTCTAAATGTAAAAATGCTTTTGAATTAAGTTTTAATAATAATTTATAAATTAATAGTCTGAGTAGGCCTGTAGTAAAGCCTGAAGGCAAAATCCAGCCTTCAGAGATAATTCAGAAAGTTTAGCCTTATCAAATACCTTCAAACATTTTCTGTCTTTATGGAGATATTTAACAATAAAATAGGTCTTGGTTTCAGTCAAAAAGATACAACTACTTTCTACACACTGGTTCAAATTATACTACATTACATTTGTAAACTCAAGAAAGATGTGATAGTGCTGTCATGGAATTTACAGAAGGAAGTATCTCAGGTATTTTCAGGTAGTGACCCTATCTTTGTATGATTCCCAGCCCAGAACAAACTCTGGCTTAATACCTGAAAAGAAATTATCCTATAACAACAGCATAAAATATGTCTCTAGTGCTCAGCAGTAAAGGCACACCTGTAAGAAACCTCATTAGCCAAATTATTTTGAGTGGAGTTGGCAGGGATCACTCATTATCTCATCAGGACTGAGACTCATAATAATAAGAACCAGGCCCCTAGTATCAGAGGACTCCATCTAGTGAAAATAGCCAATATAGAGTTACTACTTGTCATGTTCTGGTGGTTTTATTTGTATGCAGGCATATAAGAGTATCCACAACGCAAGAGAGAGAATGGCATGGTGAGAGAATGACAAGTAGTCTATGTCAGAACTGTAAGGCACAGAGTAATCTCTCATTCCACAACTAAACCTGGATAAGCAGAATGCTGACTTTACTGTCCTGACAGAGATCTATCTCTTCTACTGGAGATATCATTATTAATACACAGAATATTTGAAGCACCTGCTACAATTTCATGCCTTGGTGTCACCTGAAAACTGATATTTAAACTATGCAGACCACTTTATGGAAGACAGATAATTGACCTCAGTCATAGACAGAAAAGTTTCTACCTGTTGAACTTTGCCTATTACCTGTGTATAAAGCCATCCATCCTTAGGGAACTCCAAGTACTGTGGAATGGATCAAGGCATCTTCTCTGCAACACGGCTACCTTAGAGTCAGACTTGTCATCTTGTCTCTACACAGAGTCCAAGGGAGAAGCACAAGGTCTCTTTGGTTTGGGTGTAGTGGTGTGTTTTTTTTTTTTTTTTTTTTTTTTGTTTTGTTTTGTTTTGTTTTGTTTTGTTTTGTTTTTTGTTTTTTGTTTTTGTTTTTGTTTTGTTTTGTTTTGTTTTTTAGTTTAGTTTAGTTTTGGGTTTTGTTTTTTTTAGTGTAAAGAAAAGGTGGTATTCTCATAGGGTAGTTCAATACTTAATTCAGTTCAAGAATTGTTGCTTGGAACTGGCTAATTTGCATAATATTTCAATATTTCATAATTTTTATTTATTCTCTTTGGAACACAATTATAAGGGGCAAAAAGGCAGCATATGAAGCACTTTATGCTGTCATTGTCATTACAGGAATCATCTAGGTCATCCCAACTCCCATGGACAGCTAGAGTGAGTCAGACACTGCACCCATTGAATATTTCAAGGAAAACACAAAGGGGTGGGGTTTTCCTGATTTTATGAAACAACATTTTTAAACGAGTGGGGCCCTAAGCTTTCCGTTTTGAAAAAATACAAAAAATATCATGTTCCCCTGGAAACACAGCCTCTGTAATATAAGCAAGCAGTAGAGATTATAGTCTCATTCTCTAGCCTTCAGTAAAATTAAGAAGCAGTCTGATCATTCCTTTTCCCTAGCCCCTATGACAAATGCAATGAATATAAAGTTAGTCTGTAATGAGTAATGTACTAATTAGGTGTGCTGAACTCTTTTTAGTAGCCAATTCATGTATGGATACAAATATTTTCTTTTCTTAATACATTTTTTCTGAAATACTATCTATTTACATCCAAGCTTTATCAACTTAAAATTAACAAATACAGAAAAAAGGACAACTATAATAAAGTTCCAACTTGGGGAGTCACAAAGCTCTCCTCCCAGTCTGTTAAACTGAAAAGTTAAAATGTGAGGGACAAGGAAAAGGATAGATGCAAAGCTCTGACAAAAGAATAAACACATAAGATAAATGTTTCAGATATTGCATAGAGCTCATAGGTGTTAGTAATGATGAGAATGTGTAAAAATACACACTTCCATACAAGTAGATTGTCCAGAAAAAATGTATTTGGAATGAAATTAGAATTTTCAAAAGAAAGAGAAGTATTGGAAAAGAAGCAGAGATACTGAAGATGGATATAATTGGCCTGCTTATTTGTATAAATATTTATTGCAGTCAAAAAACATTTATCTGAGAATAATTTACATCAACCAATTTGAGACTAAAGTCAGATTTTTACTGGGTGTGTATTTTGTGTATTGATGGCTAGTGTTGTGCCCTGGATTAAACTCGTTTGCTTACCCAAACTATGCACTCAAGCACAGCGGCACATTCTCAGAAGGTATTTTAATGATGACAGTATTGTTAAATACCTAAAATAAGCTTTTTAAACTTTCCTTCTGTTCTTCAGATGGTAAAAAAACTGATAAAAAATATTATACTTCTCTGTATTGACAGAAGAATAGCATTCATTTGCTGACACCAGTTGATACTCTAACATTGTGAGGAAGACTGGAGAGAGCTGCCTAACAAACCTGCATGGCTGATATGGCAGTGTTTGTGGAAGGTTTTTTTCTCATAGAGAGAGCCAATCACAAACAGTAAACCAAAAAATTGCTCCCTTGTCAGAATTTATCCCCCACCCTTCTGCATTTGCCTTCGAATCTTTCTTTTTCCCATCTTCCACTTTGCTTTCTTTAATTCAGTGCCCACAGCAGTTCCTCTTGGAAGCAGCAAAAGCTATAATCTAGGACTGTTGCAAGCTCTCCTCCAGCAGAGGCCCTATCCCTGCCAATAGCTGTCATCATTCAAGTGGCACTTGCTGGCAAGAGAGCACAGAGTTGCAGCAATTTCTTTCCACTTTTTCATACCTCATATCCCCAGCTGTTCTGAGGGGGTGATCACCTTGCTGGTTTCATGAGGTCTAGAAAACGCAGCAATAATTATTGTGCTGGCAGTGCTGAAGGCAGCCAGCATCACTAAGGCAGGAATTGGAATGCAGCCCAACCAACAGAGCAGAATCTACTAATTTGTTGCACTGAATATTTTGTTGTAAGAAATAATCATGAGCCTTGTGATAGACTATGAAAGGCAAATTACATTGCCGGAGCCAGAGCCTTCTACAGTGCCTAGCAAAAAAACCCTCCTCCCCGCCACACAAAAAAACCCCCAAAAATAAAAAAACAAAAGAACAACAACAAATCCCAGAAGCAAAACTGAACCTGACAATTTTAGGTTAGCTGCTTAAATCTAGCCCTTTAAATGCCCTAGCTTGTCAGCAAATTACCACCTTGAATTTACAAAAACAAACAAACAAACAAACAAAACCCCCCTTCTATCTAGTCATGACTGTCAAAAACAAAGAGGTGTTTATAATTGATTTTTACCAATTTTGCTTGTATTACACTAGGAGGGGAAGGCTAACAGTGTTCACTTTAATTTCATATCGCATGATACCTTACACAAAATTGTAAAAAATCAACAAATAATCTTTATTCCTATAAACATATTAGTCAATGTTTTAAATGATGCATGCCTATGACTTTCTAATACCTGCTAGACAGCAGTTTTTAATACAATTATTTGAGGGTAACTACAGCATCTTTTCCAAAGAAAACTCCTACTATTAATGGAAAATTAAGAAAAAATAACATTTACATAATGCCAAATGCCTGAGCGTTTCTTAGTGGTATAGGTGACCGCTCTGGAGAGAGTATTTTTAACTCAAGGAAAAGATAATCTGATAATATTGTGCTTGCTGCTTCTCTGCTAGTGCAACAGCATACCTTTATGCAATGGATGCAGCACCTGCTGGTTCCTGCTTTGTGCTGCATGGCACTGCTTTGACTGTGGTAATGGTTTACCCAGTGGTTTGCCTCTAGCCTGATGACATACTGATTGGAATTCCATTCACAGTGAAGATACTGCTGTCCCTGGTAAATAATGCATTAAGGTGGAAAAGGAACTTTGGTTAGTGAGAACTGCCTTCTTTCTAAGCAAGAAAAAGTAAACGAAGCAGAATCAACCTTTTTCACCCCTGCTGCTCTGTTACCTCAGCCAAGGAAAGAAAGGATCAATGTCCATTCAAGATACCCTGATATTGACAGGTAATTCTACTTTGGAGAGAAGAAGGAATAGATAAAGCTTGTGCACATCTGAGAATATAGGATGACAAAACAGGAGTCATCAAACTTTCCAGTAACATATCTCACTATACAAAGTAAATTATGTTGAAAAATAAAACTTTAGGGTAAAGATGACTTTGTACTCTAGGAAACTAATCTAAGTGCCCCCAGTTTTCTTAGATTTCTGTTGAGAACTGGCAATGGTTTTCAGCACCAATAATACTTTTAGGGATGTTCATGTCCTCACTTTGTTAGAAGCTCAGGTAGGAACGATTGATTCCCGCATAGCTGCTCTCCTCTAGAGGGAACTGTCTTCCCTGCTGTGGGGAGTACTGCTAAACTGCAAGTCTCTTCTTTCATCCTCTGCCTAGCAGGTTTCACCCCTCACATGGCTGTAAAACCCTTTGAGCTAAGCAAATAGATCTTCCTCTTGTAAGGATACTATCTCAAAAAAGAAGCCACTGGCCCATCCCATTCATAATTTCTATTTAGAAAGCGGGGGTGAGGTTGAATCTACCTAATCTAGGACTCCAACTTCTGTCTACATTTTAGGTATTGAATCTCCACCAAATTTCTGGTATATTGAATTGAAGTGTATCTCACTATAGGCCTCCAGAGGCAAATCCACTCTGAGTAAGTGCAGGTACCTAAACAAGACAAAATTAATATGATCCACCCATTTAATCTAAAAGAACCATAATTATTACTAAATTAATCAATACGTGTGATAGTCTAGGAATAGACTACTGGGGTCTGTGCTGTCCCAGGGACTGCCACAGATTCCCTATGAGATTCAGACAAAATCTTTTAGCTTCAAGGTAACTCAGCTAGGCAGTATTTAAATTCTGATGTCAAAATGGAGCCATGTGTAGATTTCATTGACTTTCTCTAATTATTAAGTTCCTAACTTAGTTAAGTAATTGGATATATATATATTTTTTTTTAATCTGTAAGGTGAAAGGTGTTCAAAGGCAAGTATTAACTTTCAGCATTATTATACACTGGACTTTCTCTTCTATTCTTGTAAAAGTATGCCAGGAGTTAGAGGCGAGACCAACAAATGTCAACATTCAGTGTGATGGAGTATAAGTTTGCTCAAATGCTATTTGACCAGCTTCTTCTCTTTCTGTATGAAAGATTACAGGTTTGATTGTGTAAAAGAAAAAAAAAAAAAGATTAATACAATTCATTATGGGAGAATTAACACTATTTTTGCTAAAAATATTTAATAATCAGTGTATGAACCCTCCCAGTACAACTTCTTCAGAAAGCTTCAGCAATTCTGAACACTTGAAGGAAGTATGTTGCAAGAGAAAGCTATGTGGGAAAGTGCTGAAACTTTATCCAAATTTGCAAGGTAGATAATATTAAAATTGCCAGAATATTGTTGGAAAGGATATTATAACAGTGAATGATGAGGCATCAAAATGATGGATGAAATAAAGCCCTGATAAATGTAAAATTATGTACCTCCATGGGAAAGAGCATTTACCATACAGAGTGGACAATTCTAAAGTAACAATCACTACTCAGGAAATTTCAAAAAAGTATTCCAGAAAATTAGCATAAAATGTGAGCTTGATGACAAACAAACCCCAAATTTTAGAAATCATTAAGAAAGAGTGGGCAATGAAACAGAAAACTGCATTATCAAAGAGAGCACCACACTTGCAACAGTAGATACAGTAAAGCTGGAAAAGTACAAAGAAATATAGCTGGGATTACCAGAATAGTGGAAGATTTCTACTGAGGACAGACTAAACCAATTAGGACTCTTGAAGACAGTAAATAGAGAGCTGTAGGGGAATATGTAAAATTCTTTAAAATCAAGGATTACATAAAGTAAATAGGTAAGAAGCAAGTTTTATTACTTTTCTTAGCACTAGCCATAGAGGTAGTTGGTTGCTATGAAGTGAGAAAAACTGAAAAGAAGAAAAGGAAATACATTTTCACAGGATTAATAATGAACCTGGGAAACATATTTCCACAGGCTTTTGTGTTTTAGACAGAAAAAAAATCAGATAATTTCATGGAAAATTAGTCCATTGATAGCAGATAAAAATGATGGTCTTGCTACAGCCTTTGGTTTAAGAAGTCTCATAATTACCAACTGCTGAAAGCTGAGAGGGTAAATTGAAAGAATGACCATGTTCTACAGGGTCCTGCACTGTTCACTAGGCAACTGCAACTAGCTGTTTCTTGGGGCAAATTTCCGTGCTTAGGTGATCTTTTGTTCTCATCTAATAAGGCTTTTTTAGCTTCCATTTGAAACGCCTTACAGGTCTGGATTTGGTTGGGTGGCTTTTTGGGGTTTTTTTTGGTTTTTTTTTCAATTTGAACTGCAAAGATATGACTGCAAAATCACAAACCTTATTAGAATTATGCCCATTGATGGCACATGAGAATATGTATACTTATGCTTAAGTCACAGAATATTATGCCTTCAGACACATGAAGTCTGAAGTGTTAAGATTTAAATTGGGTCAGGAAGAAAACCAATATGATCTACTACCTGAACTTATTTATAAAATTACTTTTAAACGTGATCATTTTGGATTCATTCCTTGCTTAGATTTCAGGAACTCTGCAGGACAGTAATCTCTCTCAGGTCCTGTAGAAAGCTGCTCTCCAGTGGCTAATGGAAAAGACCAAGAATTGGGAGAGGATAAAATGAAATCACTTCCTTTATTTACAAGTCCTTATCCATTTGTTTTAATTTTGAGCTTATTGCACACATACCATGTGTATCACACATGTGATTTTGAACAGCACAAATTCAAAACTTTTGAATAATACTGTAAAAGGCTCCATTTACTTACATGTCAAGATACAGGGGGGCTAAGAGGGAAGGCAAAGCTGAGGAACAACTCATTTTATTTTTGGATAAAATGAGACTACAAGAAATCTGCCTCAAGTTTGGATTTAGTAATCCTTTGTGATGGGTAACTTTTGTCTATCCTGGGATAGGTATTGCAGCACTGATCCTATTCAGCTATTCCTCTTCAATTTTTCAGATCCTCTACGGTTGTTAGCAAGCCTACATACATAATTAAATAAATTTGGAGTTTTGTAACTGTGTCTTCTATCCAATGACTCTTGTAAAAGGACATGAAATACCACTATCTTAATTCCAAAAATAAGAACTTGAAGAACAAGTAGGCTAGAGATCTTACAAAATTCACCCAGTGGAATACACCAGCATGGAGCTGACAGTGAAGAATGCAGTCTCTGCTCACACTGAAGACAACTTTTAGGTGGCACTTTTCTTATCAAGAACCTCTGAAGAGAGCCATCTATCCATTTCTAATATACAGCCGTCAAGTATATTATAATTCTGGTTCTAATAATGTATGCCATGAAAAAAATGCAAGACTGTCAGGTACATTAACAATAAATTGATGGTGTTCCTGAAGCTTCAAAAGCAGAGAAAATATGAAAAATTCCTTATTTTAATTAGCCCCTTCACATCAGCATAGCTAGCATGGCACCAAGAAGTGACACATCTCATGGGACAGGTATCTACAGGAATACTGTCATTGCAATAAGAACAAACCAGTTGGTGTATTTTGAAATGAAAAAAATGAAAAAAAATATCGCTCAGACATGGCAGATTAGTGCCACATCATGCAAGCTGGAGCACAAGACAAAAAAAATCCTTTTGCAAGCCTAAAGTGTAATATTTTGAAGAGAAAATATGTACTCTATTAAGTCTGGATAGGAGGAAAAGAGTGGCAGATGGAAGACTTCACTGCATGCTCCATGAGCCACCCACCAACCACTGCATGTTGGCCACTAAAAAAGCTACACCTTAATAAGATATAAAAGGGAATGTGAATTTTGCAAGTGGAAAAGTGCATTTGGTTACTGATGAATAGTTAAACAAAAGAAATGCAAGTTCTGCTTTGAAAAGAGCAGACATAACTGAAATAATGAGTTGGGGGAAAGGTACACAAGACATTGCAGATAATCATCCTTTTAAGTCTTTCTATACAACTAATCTTAAACTTGAAAATTTTCATACCTAAACTAGCAATCCATTTGCTATGGACCAGAGAATATGAATGACCACAAACCCATAAATTGGTTGGATAAGGGAGTTTCCTACGACTTTGCACAGTTTCCTTGAGATGCAGGTAGCTAAGAGTTCTAGACTCCTTGACTTTGTAAAATTATGTTATGCTACACAATACATATCTTAGAAGAACAAAAACACTAAAATATAAAAGGTTATTTTTAAGAGACCTCCAAATCACAATTACAGCACCTCTTGTGAATTCAAATACAAACAGAATACAAATGGAATACAAATGGAAGTGACTAGAAATAACAGAACACACAGTTGGTATCAGAAATCTATAGAAAAACTGCATTATTGTAGCAATAATACAACAATTTTATTGCCTCGGAAAGCAGCAGTAATATCAATGGCAAGCAGCTAAAGATTAAAAACACCACAAACTTGGACACAGAAAATACTAAGGGAGGGAACTAAACTTCTTTTCTTACTATTTAAAGGCTGCAAACATGGATTTAAGCCGAACCAGGCTGACACTTAGCATTTACAAAAAAGGTGACTTATGTATGTGTATAATATGGGCTTACAAATCCGTGCTTTTGACTGTGGTTTTTTTACCCACTTGGTTCATTAACTTAGGCAATGGGAAATATAATTCCACTTGTATTTAGATATTGTGACTACCATAATAGGCAAGCTATTAATATTGTCTGAGGGATAACATCACCAGATATCTCAACAGAATCACAATAATATGAAACAATACACTGCCCTGTAGAAAAATATTAACATTTTTCTTCATGAATACTTGAGATAGTGTTAAGACACAGAGAGATTTATGATCTTATGGTATATGTTAATGTGATATTTTTCATTTTGAATGTGTTTCTTAACTTGAGCTGTTCTGCCGTGTCACTGTGCTCCTCATTCTGTCCTTCACTGGCAAAACTATGTAGAACTGAGGAACCCCCAGAACGTGTTTTATGGGACTTTGCCTAACACAAGTTTGTGTGACTCTGCAATACTGCTAGGGCAGCATTTCATCGCTAAATCTGATTAAACTATTGCAATTCCATGCATGTCTATCGCAGATATTGTTGCAAAAATTAAACTGGCATATTAAACTGGCACTGTTCACTCGCTATATACTTTCTTCAGAAGAATTTTTATAAGAAATTCCCTCAGGTTTTAGTGATTACCTTTTTATTTATTTAACTTACCACTATAAAATAAGACATATGTCATCAGTAAAAGCCTCATAGTAATGAAAAGTATGAAGCCTAGCCACAAAAAAAAAAAAAAAAAACAAAAAAGAAAAAAGAAAAAAAAAAAGCAAACAAAAACAAAACAAAACAAAAAAAACCCCAAAGAAATTGTAACTCACACTGTTTTCATTCTAGTGCAGTTAATTTACTCACATTTTACTTGTAAATCTGTGCTGGGTGCCCAGGCAGTGGAGGACCTGCCCTGTGCCAGGCATGGCCAGTTCCAGTGGGCTCCAACTCACCCATCCTTGGGCAAGGCTGAGCCCACAATGGCAGTGCCTCAGGGAAGTGTGTGTAGGGATGGGCAGGACACAGCCCATGAGCAGTCAATGAGGGGAAAAAGGTGTGAGAAACAGCCCTTTGAGACCCAGGATGGAGGTGGGGATGGGGAGGTCTTCCATGTGCTTGGTCTGAGTTTCCTGCAGTCCCTGGAGAGGCCAGGCTGGAGCAGGGAAACAGCAAAAGGCAGGGAGTGGGGAGAGGATCTGTTATGGGCTGATCCTAACTCTATTCCCAATCCCCATGCAGCACTCAGGGTGGGGAAGTAGAGGATTGTGAATGACAGAGTGCAGTTGAGGCTGGGAAAAAAAGCCAGGCAGAGGGTAAAGTGTTTAGTTTTTGTTTCCCACCATCCAAATCCACTTTATTTGGCAATAAATTTAGGTAATTTTTTCCCCAAATTGAACCTGTTTTCTTCTTGACAATAATTGGTGAGTGTTCTCCTTGCCTTTATCTTGACCTAGGAGCTTTTTCATCTAATTTTTTTTGCCCCTGTTCTGTTGAGGAAGGGGAGCAAGAACAATAGGGTGAGCCCATGGCAACTGGTGAAAGTCAGCCCACCACATGGATATGACAAACTTAAAAGTGTGACAAAAATACTGCTCTTAATAATTATAGTTCTGATTAAAGATCTCTTAGGATTTTTATAATGGTTCAGTATTCCTGCAGAAGTTAATAAAAAACTGCAGCTGGTGGTTCAGCATCTCTGGGGCTCTCAAATTTTAAAAAAATCTTTGCTCAGAAATGGTTTATTACAAGTACATGTATAAATAGCATAACAGCTTGTATGAGTAAAAGTAATATCATTGATCAAAATTTCTTTGAATGATAATTTCTGTGGCTTTTCAAAATTTGAGCTTTTTGACCAATCTGTATGAAAAACACTTTTTTAAAGTCAGAAACTTAAGAGCTTCTGGAGCTATAGTGAATTTATTCTACCCTAACTTACCTGACTTATTCTATGAAGCCTTCAATTATTTTGGTTGAGCTTGCCTTGTCTTGCTGTCCTTTATAGAAAACAGAAGGCACAAAAGATAACTGATGTTTCCCCATCTGTTTCCTTAATAAATGCCCTTTGCTACAAAGGACTGGTGTGCAGACAAGAAAATAGGACTCACTTATCAAACAATACACTCAGTGCCACCAAAGATCCAAGCTGTGTTTTGATAAGGATTTCCTGGTTGATGTGACAAATTTCTGCCTGGATCTCAGAGGTATCTTAGGCATCTGGCAAAAACACTTCATCCAGATCATGAAAACAAATCACTTTTAATTAGTAAAGACCTAAACCCATCTCTCCCCACCCCCAGAAAACAAAACAACAACAACAACAACAACAACAAAAAACCCCATAAAAATCTCCAACTAAAATAAAATACATCTGGCTCTGACATTTGGAAACATGATTCCATGCTACTTCCTAAAGGCCCAAATGACAAGACTATATAACAGAAGAAAAAAGCCAAAATCAAAACCTGACTTGTATGTAGACAGAAAACCTTCAATTTGCAATCAGAAAAATCTGTAACTGATTACTCCAGTCAATGCTCATGAATTATTAGTCTGGTTTTGGATAAATTTTTAAATGCAGCTGTATGAAATCAAGAAATGTTTTCAAATACACACAGCTAACAGCATTTTTTTTCTTGTCAGATATTTTTTTACAGATAAAGCCCTGTATCTATAAACAAAAAGAAAGAAGAATCCACTCTTGGTTTAAACTTCCCTACTGTTATTAATTTCAACATACAAGATCTTTCCAATGTAATTGGACAAAAGTGCTTTGCAAGCCCATGCTGTGATTGCAAAGTACTCTATCAAGGATGCTGCTGTCCCTGCACCTTGCATGGAGGGCAGGTTCTGTTTGAATTTATCCCCTATTGTGTATCTGGCTTTCCCCACAATACCCTATGTTACCACGTAACATCGGCTCTTCATCTTTTTTACCTTAGATGAAGGAAATCCAGACAACGGGCCCTCAGACATGCTGCAGTCATAGATGCACCATTTACAAAAATAATTTTAAAAAATATTCACAATCAAGTTGAAAGAATCAATTCATCCAATTTCACTCAGAATAACCCAATTGTTCAGGTGTCATGTGTATGATGTCTTTTTTGGCACTGTGTGTTATAAGCCACTGCCAGAGGCAGAACTTTGAGATAAATCAATGATCATTCCCACATGGCAAACCAAGAAACTGTCAACAGGGTGAGGCACGTTCCACTTTAAATGCCTGCAGCACCTTCCCTATGTCTTAGTAGGGAGTGGGGGTCTCTGACTGTATTAGTCCTGATAGCCTGGGAAGGAAGCAATATATTTCCCAGAGAGCTATCACTCTGGAGAAAGTAGCAAGGAGAGAAAAGAGTTTATGGACGACAAAGTTCTTTGGCAAAAGGTCAAACAGTAGATGAGTGTAATTCTTCAAGGAGAAAAGACAAGAAGAGATTGAAAATGTTTCTTTACAAAGCAAAACAAAAAGCAAACTCACAAACTGATGAAAGAGCTGAGATAAAAAAAACCTGTGGCATAACAATTAGACAATTTTGCAGTGCTTTTCTCAACAGACTGAAGTTTCTGAATTTGAAATAGTTCTTTTGGAAAAAGACTTCCTGAACTGGTTTTATAGATTACTTCTCTGGATACAGATCACTCTAACAACTTGCAGAGTTGCAAGAGTGAGGATGATTGCAATTCTCATACACTGGATATTATTGTCTATGCTATTCCTGAATATGGAACAACAAAATTAACCTAACATCTGACATGGGAACAGAAAAAAGCATGTTGTCTTCCTCTTCTTGTGAAGACGAGAGATTTTGTGACTTTTTTTCCCTTCACTGGGAAAGAAAATATCTTACACTAAAAAAGGTATTAATAACTTAGAGTGATACATCATGAAAACAATTTTCAATTCTGAACGCTTCCTGAGATCAACATATACAGGATTGTGTTTTTCTTTTGTATGCACTTCGTATTATGCAAAAATGGCAACTTTTTAATAATCTTTCACTGTGTAATTATACTTTGCTGTCAATGAACCCTTGGTAAGCTCTCAGCCAAGCATTTCAGAAATCGTCTTTCAATCCATAAAATATCTCTCTCTCTTCCTCCTTTTTTTAAAAAAAAAAACAACCACCCACCAACTTCCTAGGGTTGAAAAAGGGTAACTAAAACATGCCTATCTCAGAGTTTTCTATAGCAGGCCCAACTCACACCTTTAGCAAGCACAGAAGATTAATTGAAACATCCTTGAAACCATTGCAGCATTGACATTTACAGCACAGATTTCTTTGTGACACATTGCTACCTCGGTCTCAATACGACTTCTCTGACCTGAAGAAAAAGGATTGACACATAGACATTAAATCTGACCAACTGTAGTGATGGGCAGACCATCTAAATCACTGTCCTTAAACCACCACTGTCACAACAGCCTTGATCCTTGTTCTGTCCTTTATGACCTTCTGATTGTCTAGCAGTAAGTCCAGGTACTAATGTCAACGCTGAGTCTTCAATAGCGCTCTGAATCTCCCTTCCCAGGGCTCCCAGCAATGACTCGAGGAAAAGACAAGATTGCACTGTGGTGGTTCTGAGTCATATCCACACTGAAAGGTGCAAATGAAGGTACACTGAATGGGAATTGCAGAGTTAGTGCCACCAAGCAGGCAGGAAGCAATACTTAGGAGATCATGACATGATATGCACCTCAAACAGAATTCAAAATTTCATGTGCAATGTTAACTTATATCATTTAAAAGATGCTCTGTCATTTATATGAGCTTGTCCTAAACAATTGGGATTATTAAATTGCTTTTAGATTTCTTGTTTCGCACTTTCACCCCTCTTACCTTCTTGGTATCCAATTCAGAATACATTCTTAATTCTGTAAAAGTTCAGTCTTAAACTTTATTTTACATCTACTCCAACACAAAACCTGAATCAAACCAACCTTTGTTGAGACAAATGGCAACTTGGGTTGTCTGACCAATACTTAGTGATGTACAATTTTCAATAAAATATTCAGTCAAACATAACCAAAACAGCAAAAAGCATACTGATTTTATAAACTCATACTGGATGGAATTTATTCTAGAGCAGATGGCTGGAATAATGCCAGTGCCCTTAGTGAAAAACACTTATGCTTATAGACCATTCAGACATCCCGAGATCCCTGCTGCTTAAAAAACTGCACAAGAATGTAACACATAAAACACTGTCGCCATTTGCCAAACAACATGTGATGCAAATGAATTTCTAAAGAAAATAGAGCAGAGCAGCCTTAATATCAGGGTGAGGATATTGACCAATATTTCCAGATTTTTGAAACACTTGTCACAGTACACCTTCGCAAAATTATAAGTATTTTTTTAAAATTAATAAGACTTTGCTTAATATTCCAATGATTTCAGAACAATAACATTGGTATTCTTTTACTGTCTTTACACAGTGGTTTGAAGACTGTAGGAAACAATGCAGCTTTCTCAAAACTGTGGGATGGCCCTTGCATTGCTCTTTTACTTTCTCAGCATATAGTAGGAGAAAGTAAAATCTGTGGATTTAGAAATGTTTGAGAAGTTTCCAGGAAAAATGTTTAGGGTGACACTTTGCTGCCTTGGCAGAAAAGGGTAGATTATTTTGAATAAAATTGCCCAGCTGAATTTCTTCTGTGATATATAATGAGTTCCATAATGACCTTGCAGAGGTAAAAAAATCTATGCCTTCCTCTTTACCTAGTCCTTTTCCCACTTACAAACCAGGTGCCCAGTCCCATGAAGGGTGTGTGGTCTGAGAGTTCAGAGTGTAAAAACTACATAATTTCAGCCACTGATAGATAAAAAAAGGCTGGAATGATAAAATGACTAGATTTGGAGGCAGCCAACACCTCAAGATATAACAGCCCAATGACTGTTAATCACTAATCCAGGAAATGGAACACCTGATGATGAGAAGAAAAGGTGGGAAGAACATGCTTGTGTCCTAGTCATTTAAAAGATTTGATTTCTCATACCAAGCAGGTAGATAATCATATGACTTCCACAAAAAGAATAAAGTTTTACATTCTCACTGTCAGAGGGTGTGTCTTCCTAACTATAACTGTGTATTTTTTCTTGTTCACTCTCCCTTCATAATCTTGTATTTTTGGTGTTTTGGTGTAAGGTAGACATAGAAAAATGTGAGAAAATATGAAGAGAAACAGGAAAATTATGTTATGGAGTGAAGAGAAACAGGAAAAATGAGCTAAGGGTAAAAAGCTTAAATTTACCATCCACAAAAAGAAAAAAATGTGATTGGAGTCTATAAATACATTCAAGATAACAAGATAAGAATATGGGTATGTGAACACAGGGAGGAGGAGCAACAGCATGTTGTTAATGAAAGAAAATTTTAGGAAGACCATAAAATAATGTCTTTCCAATAACAAGAATACTGTGGAAAAGAAGTGGATCCCTCAAGGAAAATACGCATGACAAAAAATTTTTATATGTTCAACAACTGTTAAAACCTTTCACTAGTGAACTACCAACAACATTATCAAATGGAATAAAAGTGGCTTTCAAAGAATGACCATAATTAATTAACTATTTATGGGATAAAAGAACTAAGACTCTATGGTGCTAGAGCCGAGAATTTAAGCAATTATTCATAAAAAAAGAAAAAAAAATTAAGATTTTCAGCACCTTAAGCTTGGCCATACTGTATCTGATAAAAGTGAATATGTAAAAATAGAAAAGATTATCAGGATATTTTAATAGGGAACAGAGGAATTTTAAATAAAAAACCAAGACATGAAATATAAAAAATAAAACCATATCTCATAATAATTAAATCCATTTAAAAAATCTAAATACTAACATTTAAAAATAAGGATCTAATGAAATCAATATATTAACACACAATTATTGTTTATTTTTTCTTAAACTGATATTATCACATATATTGATGGCAGAAAATGAATCTTATCTCTATAATAGGACATGAATATGCATACATAGACAGACAGTCAAATACTGAAGAAATATTGATAATAAATTTAATGTAGCATTAAAAATGCAGATAAATTATTTATAAATTATTATTAGGCTATAAATTAGTAAAACAGAAAAACTGAACCCATGTTAACATATGTGATTATACTGAACCTCAGTTAAGGACATGTTTTCTGATTGTCTTAATTATCCAAGTCCAAACTTGGAACTGAGCCACTGAGCAGCATGATTGTATTTTGATTTACATATTGCTCTTATTCTATTCCATTTGAGAAAAATTAATTTCAAAGGTAAAGCAGTAAGAGAGTATTTCAGATATACTTGTTCAGACATACTCTATGAGAACAAGTTCCATGTACGATTTATCTTTTAAGCCCTAAAATGATAATTACATTTAAATTACTCTCCAATTCCATTGCATTAACATAATTGTGTGTCAACTAACAGGATGTACTTATTAAATGGAGAATTTCTGGCCGATTTACACATGTAATAACATGTTATTGTTAAATTTATTGTACACCTAACAATACTTTGCCTAGCAACTCGGTCCCACTGAAAATGGTGTCACTAAATAACAGCTGCTCTATTTCCTGTTGACCCCAACAGACTCTTCAGTGCTCTGTAAAGAATGTAAAACTTAGCGTTGTGTTACTGTACTTCTCTAATGAAAGACATATACTTTAAACACAAGTCTGGAGTAAGAGTTGTCTTAAAACTGCAACACTCTCTTCACAGTAGGAAGGATTATTGCCTTTGCAACAGGTGCAGTAAAAGCAAGAGTAAGGTTTTGTTTTAATTTTGTGCCAGACTAGTAATTCACAAAGACATTTGGAGAATTAAACCAGATCATTTCAATGGTTTGTTGCTGAACCCAGGAAACAAAATTTTCTTCTTACCTCTACTAGTACTAGCAAAAGTTCACAATTAATTTATTTCCTCTTTCAAAATTGGGCCTTCAAAGTAGTGAGAATTTAATCATCCTAGTGCAAACTGTAAACTTGTTTAATCTACACACACACACACATATATATATAAACATACACATAAAATAGCAATTGTAAAATCTTCAGCCAAAGGTTTGGTGCAAATTCAGAAATAGTGTCTGATGGCAACAAATATTATAAGGTTACCATTTACTTGCTTTTTCATCCCAGTACAGAATTGCTCACAACAGTATACATATTTCTGAAAGCTAAAATGTACATATGGAGTGCCTGACTTCTGTGAAACACTGTTAAGCCTAGAAGATTTTGTGAATGCCTGCTTGCAAGTTATCTCCTGCAAAACTCTATCTTTACCTAAGAGACAATAAATCCAAAGTCTACAGTCCTGTTATATTTTATTGTTTAAATACTGATTTCTCCGTGAGAGCAAATGCACATATTTCTGATGTGACAGTCTGGAGATTTTCCTGCTCTACTCCCAAGGCAACACTGACTCGGTACATTCAGAAAAGTCATAGAAGATTCCTTGATTTTATTTACAAGTAAAGTTTATCACAGAAAATTGAATGTACTCATTTTTCACGGACAAGTTTGTCTATTTTTTGGGATCATACCAAAACCAAAAAATACTTCTCTAGTTCTACATTTTTCTCAAAAGTTCTTGGATATATGCTGCTAGTTTCTAGAAACTGCTAGTTTCTTTGAGTCAAATATTCAATCAGAATGAATATTCAACAGAATATTCAACCAGAAAATTAAATCTCCCATTAACAATCAAAGGGTATGCACAATTTACGGGTGAGTGGTCGTTGTAATTAAAAGAAAAAAGTGAAATAGAAAGTTACTTAAATCTGAAAATAGCTACTGAACATTTTCACTAGCTACTTTGTTAATCCATGCATTCAGAAGGGCAGCCACACTATGTGCAGACCTGGAGATGCCATACCAGAGTGAAGAACAGCAGAAGGGCTGGCACTCCAGGAAGCAGGGAGGGGAAAACTGCTTATTAAGCCTCATCCTTTCACTGTCAGCTTGTTACTTACAGTATTTTTCTTCAATTTCATGTTGAATCTAATTTTAAAGGTCCTAAGAGATGAGGCTAACACACTTTTTCTTAAGAGCTATCTCTAAGGCAAAAGGAAGATATTAATTTTATCCTTTTTGATATTGTATACCAGCACTCTTACAGTAATGTTATCGGTATGCACCACATTAAAAACAATAAAGGGAAAGAAAAATTAAATGTCTTTCAGCTACTTATACTGTGTTTTCCTTTGGTTATGAAAAGAACATTGTAAGAATTTATGGCTCACTGACTTTAATATAGTGCTAGTTCAGGTAATTTATTTTGTGAAGTAAATATGTATTATCTTCAAAGCAGTTAGTTTCTTGTTTCTCTATTTCTCATAGAAAACTTTAAACACAAACCCTGTCATGGTTAGAAATCTACTAATTTTCAGGCTGAAATAATTAACTGGCACTTTGTATTCTAAAATTCTAACTAATTCTCTTGGTAAAACTAATTTCTAACTTTGTAATTTTCTCCTTTCCTATATTTATCTTTTTTTGTGAATTTATAGGAAACAGTCATGTATTCCTTCAGCTTTTTTCCAGCTTCTTGGTATCTTCTACTTTGTTGCCTTTTTCCCTATATAAATTCTTTCGGGATGCTTCAATTCATCAGCTACATTATGAATTAATTTTTTAGATTTAGTAACCTCAATTTTACAAAGGTTTTCAGAGGAGGCCTTAATACTTCCTTATACAATGAAACTAGCATTTTTTAGTTTTCAGAACCAATGCCTCAACAAAATTTGCCCTCTTCTCATCTGAATGATTTTGAAGATTCAGTCATCTAATACACCCAATTGTTTTCCCTCTTCACCTACTGAACATCTCCTACCATAAAAATTTGTAATAGTCCCTAAATATATTATAATCCATTGCACTGATGGATTCCATGTTTAATTTAATTCCATGTTCCCATTTTTATTTTTATATTTATTATTAATTTTAAAAATTATTTCTTTTCCCTATGGCAGTTTCGTTTCTTTTCTTTTTTTTTAAATTAACCATATGTACTGTAGACAAAACCAATTACATACTTTTACCTTTTAGACTGAGTTAATTAAAAAAAAATACTAAATGGGAACACAACAAAAGTGCTAAAAATCACCTGCAATAACCCCCTTCCCCTTCAGTGTATTGTATCTGTTTTAATATCACACACGAATTTCTCCCTTTTAGTAATTTCCTTGCATGGCATAAAAATTCTTGTAAGAATCCTATTTTTAATTTACTCTTTGGAACAGAATCAAATATTTAACTGAAGTCCAACTAGATGAGTTTTACTGCACGTCATTTGTCTAGAAAATTACTTATCATAGAAAAATTGCGGTTAAAAACATGGCGTGTTTTGTCTTATTTCTAACTGCCTTCATACATTTCATTATAATTGCCACTGAAATTTGCTATAGAAATTTACATGTGATAAAGGGCCAGATGAATCCACTATCCCAAATCTCTAAATTCAATGCAAAACTCTCACTAAATTTTAAGTGTAGGCTTTAGCATTGTTGTCTGAGTATATGATATCTGCTGGGAAAGGTTGATTAAGGATAGGTTAATTGAGTAGATCTGTAGTTTCAGACATGTTTTTTTCAAAATTCTGGAATGCAGATTTTATAATCTCTCCCACCTAGATCATATGGAATCTTTTAAGATTTATTTCCTTTGTGAAACATTAAGTCACATTTCCATGTCCTCATTTTCACAATTTTCTCCATATTAAACATTTTTGCCTTCATAGAAAGCTTTGATCAGATTTTAATTTAGAATTTGAGACATAAAGAACCATTTTTAATGCCTGTCTAATCCTAGAATAAAACCCTTTTGCTTTCTTCTTTATTATTAATTTTACATGGCTAAAGATTGTTTGTTTTGATTACCTCCTGTATGCTGTAGCTTGGTTTGATATTTGACAATTCTTACACTGCTGGTGTGTGCCAAGTTCTAATATGTAGCTTTCATATTGAAAATTTTAAAAAAAAAAAAAAAAAAGCTGTCTCCTCACAATCATTAAAAAAAAAAAAAAAGGAGGAGTTCTTTATTTATCTGTTGTGAACTTAAACTATTCCTAGTCAAATATTTTCCCTCAAGTATCTTTTGCATTCATGCTTAAGGAATTGCAAACTTTTCTTAATTTCTTAATTCTGGAACTGTTTAGTCCATTAGTTTTACTAGACAGTCTACATAATTATTCACATTTCCTCTTCTAAAATTAAGCACATTGTATATAGTCTTTACATAATCCAGCAAATTGATCCATTTTAGGAATACTTACATAAGGGTTGTTTTAAAGCAATAGGTTTTATAGAATGACTGGTCAATGTAAGATATAAAGTACTCTTTTGTTGGTAAATTGATTATGTGGTGTAAAAGTACATAAAACCCACTATAATTTACAGCAGTTGTTCTTTAATCAGGAAACTTCAAATATCCCAAAGAAAATTTATTCCTATAATACTAACACTATTGCACCAATCCTTTTACAATCTAACACTGGCAATCTGTAACAAATCTCAAATTAGACCTCTGAGTCTTTTCTACACTTCTGTCATGTATCTTGACCTACAGATACTCAATTTTTAATGATCACTGGCCGTTTTTTTAGTACCCCAGCACTTTGTAAACAGACCTGCTTTAGTACATTTGCATTTACATATTTTATCACAAAGCAGTTCTTCCAGTTTTTGGATGCCTTCTCTCTGCTAAATATGTTTTCATTTCCTGTCAACTTTATTTATCTATGAATTTCATTTACATGTCATTTAGTTTTTTGAAATCATTAATTAGGATGTTAAACCAGAGAGTATCCTGCAAAAACCTAAGTACTTATTTATTTTTAATCTTCCAGATTCTAACTGCATAGTATCTTACATATTTTGTGCCTTTTCACCTGCACATTCATATGTAGAAAGTATAAGTGTCTGTCTTCTGAAGTTTCAGTCATAGTATCCAGTGCGTGGCAGAGGGGCATCCATTTCATTCCATCCCACTTTTTTTTTCCTTCATTGTTGACTCAAGTACCAGCATCAATTACCAAGACCATTTCTCTCTCATCAGCCATGAAGACTGAGTTCTGCCACTGATTACCTCATGATCCAAGCCTTCATCCAGTTACTATGTTTAAAACAATCTGTTTCTCTTCTTCTGTTTTGCTTTTCAGATTTTGGAAGATTTCTTGTAAACACAGGCAGAACTATCTTATTATTCTCCTTCATAACCTTTTTTTTTTTTTTTTTCTTTTTTCCTTTTTCTTGAAGCCATCACAAAGTTAGGCTGTTAACATACTACCTATTGTTCTCATTATCTTTGCCTATCCTTTCATCTCTGATGGGGCCATTTCCTGACATGCGATCAGACCTTTAAGGCATCAAATGTCATTTTGTTTGACATGGAGTCCCAAGCAATGATTGAGTTTTCTACAAAATATTAAAAACAATAAACAAATAAGCCCAGCACAATAGAGACATACACACACACACACATGCACACCCTCAAGAAACCACAAGAGTTTCCTTCATTGTGATTTTTTTTGCCGTTATAATTTTTAAGTGTTAGAGCTAGCAGTTAACCAGTCTAAGAGTATTCATGTTCCAGCCAATAAGAACCATTGTAATATGTTATTTCCAGTGAACAGATACAGTGTCCAATCTTTTGCTTTTATAAAAATCTAAATTACAGTAAATTATCATATGACTTATCATGGTAATCATGGGCTGCAAATAACAAATACTGGAGGCACTGTGCATAGGAGAAGATCCCATAAATGATGTGCAGGATGATATTCTGCAGCATATAAGTGTCAGAATGACTGGCAGCCAAATACAACTCCAGAACAGATGAGTCAAGTTTGAAATTCCTCCCAAACTGATAAATAGTGATGTTTCTGTAGATATTTTGCCGGAAAGAGAAATTTTGCCCTTGTATTATTCTCATTGAGAATATTTTTCATGGTATTTCTGTGAATAGCCCTTTTTTACCTTTAGAGAGTGCAACTTTGAGGTGAAACAATGGATTAACTCTGTATCCTATTGCAACCTGACAAATTTTAAGCTTTGTGGTATTGACTGCTACCATGCAAAACCTACAGTCCAAATTTCACTAGGAAATTGTTGAAGGAACTGATTATTAACTGATTATTATTGTTCCTCAACTAATTATAAAACTGATGATAATTGTTGAAGGAGCATTAAACACATAGAATTAAGAAAACTAAGTTTTATATGGTGCATTTAGCTAAGCCAGATAAGCAAGATATATTTAAATGCCGCTAGTAATTCAAAGTTGGGTGTCTTGAAAGCATTAATACCTGTGCAACTCCTAGATGAATAACTGGCAACACTGGGTCCAAAATATTGCTATTTACCCCAAAATAACCCATTCAAATTACATTTGGTTCAGATGCATAAGTAATAATGGTCTCAAACTAACACTGGCCTTTTTCAGGTACAGAGACAATTTTCTAGGACTAATGAAACCAAGCAAAGATTTTCTGAAGCATTCTATCAACTTCTCTGCCTTTGGATATTTTCTTCCCCCTTCCATTATAGGCACACTGAAGCTTAGTCAACAAACCACAATAAGAAGACCAGCTCCTTACTGGTTATTGGTTTGGTGGTCCAAAGAGTGCAACACAAACATCCCTATCCATGGGGCGTACAAGGGAATCTAGTAATCCAACAATCACCATTTCTGACATTTCTTACTCTCTTATCTCTACCTCCCTATCTGATCAATACTGAGTTTCAATGTAAAATCAGTTGCAGATTTTGGGAAAAGAAGAAAAAAGGCCCCCTAAGGTTTTTAACCTGTCAAAAAGAAGGACTTAAGAACCACCTATATATGAAGAGTCTTCTAATAATTTCTAATGTTTTTCATAGCTGATATATGTGGTTGCACTTCATACATTTTTTTCTAGATATAATTTGAAATTCAGAAGAAATACAGAACTAAATTCATCATGAGAAAGAAATATTGTAACAATAAAATGTGCAGCTGTTGACTTGAAAACTTTTTCTTCACATGTCCTAATTTTTTCATTTTTCTTCAGAGCATAAAAAGAAGGAATTGAAGTAATTGAAAGATCAGTTACTACATTTCTGACTAAATCACTTGACTCTTGAATTACACAACTGCATAGTCATATTGTCATCTAAAATACAGAAAGCTTTTTGCTTAATATTATTTAACTTTTTTTTTTTCTTCAAACTGTCCCTTCACATAATTATAGTAAAGATGTTGATATTTAAACAGGCTTATTTTTTCTTTCTCTGTACACATAGGGATTCTCACTGACTTGTGTCAGATTATATTTTGTATTCTTGCAGTCAATAGAATTTTACAGATGTCAAAATTGTTCTGGAAAGGTAGAAAAGCTGGTACTTCTGCTTCAAACATGAAAAAGCCTTGTAAACCAAAAAACCTCCATAATTCACAGAGGGACATATGCTGCAGAGGCCGGGTGATGGGTGAGTATACAGTAGAGAATTCTGGTGTAAACATCAGGATGTAGGAGGACTTTGACAGTTGGGAGAAAGGGAGAGGATGCCAGGTCCGCTCTCCTACTGCTGCTGCAGCCACACAGCACAGTGAGGAGAGCCCAAGAAGCTGGTTTACAATAAATGCTATTCCTTTCAACTACGCACTATTCAGGGGGCTTTTCTGAAAAACCTAAAGGCTCTTCCCTCTGTGTGTCCTTCCACTCCCTGACTTTAAGATACCAGACTGAGTGACTCTAGGTGTTAAAACATGAGGAAAATTACTGCTTTCTTTGAAATCAAGAGACATACTCGTAAGTCTCAGCCTCGTAAATTCCCACAGAAGCAGAATATCAGATGGTAATCAAGGATGTAAGCTTTTAGTGCAGAGCTTGGACATCCTGAATCTTCAAAAATAAGCATATAAAAAAAGGTGAATCTTCCACAACATTAGAATAAAGGTGCCTGTAAGTGTATCTCTGTTAAAAATGAATAAACATAGAGTATCATTTTAGCCTGAAGAGATGTATTTAAAATTCCTCCCTCTCAGTCCCCAGACAATTGATGCTGCCAATTACAGGACTACTTCTTTAACATCAAGTGATGAAAGTACATCCCTACTAGCAAAGCAGAATGAATCAGAGCTTACACTAGCTACTAGAGAGCTGTCAGAACTACTAAACTCCCAAATCTCTATCCTGGCCTGCAGCCCCACTACCACAAAAGCCAGAGTCAAAACATAATTTCACCCAAAATTTCCTTTAATTAAGAGATGTCTAATCCTTTTTTTGCCGAATTCTCAAAGACATTATTTCAAACAATAGTGCTTGGATTGTTCAGGAACTTATTCACATAGGGTTTCTTCTGTTTTCAAAGAGGGGAAGATTGCTTTAAATACTTCAAAATATTCTGAGTGACAGAGATACATGCAAAGTTGAATAACCCTGTTTGCTTGGCAAATCTGAGGTAAGATTCTCTGAAGGTCATGCTTGCATGCTTTTCTCTTATATTTCTTCTTTATTAGCTACAACTAATAAAGTAGATAATAAATACTGTTCTCTTCTTTATTAGCTACTACTATCTTCTAATTCTCTTTGTTTTAGATCCACTGTAAAAATTTCCCTAGCATTGTCATCCTTTCCTTGCAAAGTGCAAGGAAACATATTTGACCACAGAAGCTAGCGCACCAACTACAGTTTAAATCCCATCCTGACTAGGTCTTATACATAGTATTTTTTAAGTAACACTTACTTGCTTTTATTAATTATTAAGATCTTTCTGTCACGGTGAGCTTAATCCCCAGCTCAGTGACTCCTCAGAAAAGGATGGTCAGAATGGGATTCAGTATACCCAGGAAAGAGATTTGCCTACAGCTTAGGACTGTAAATCATACCAAGGAACCATATTCAAATAGAATATAAAACAGTGTGTTTTTTATTTTAAAAAGAATACCTCCTATTCTTTATTTGGGTACTATAGACAAAGGCATGAATGTCTCATGGTCTTACTGAAATCAAGGCATTTGTCCTCATCTTCTTCTCCGTTATTTATTTTTCATGACACCTTTCACCTTTTTGAAGTGAAGAGCTGAACTGCACAGATAATCTCTTTATTAGGGTATCTATTAAAGTACAAACTGAACAAGCACAAGCTATAAAATGGTCCATAAGAGAAACATGTGTCTTCAGAAGATAATACATCCATCTGCTGGAGTTCTGCACAGAGCATTTGCTGAGTTCAGCAGAGAGGAAGGAGCACACGGGTTGATCAGTTCCTACCACCTGAGCCATCCTTAACAGCAAAGCATGGGAAATATGGATGAATGCAAGGCACTAATTCTGCTGGATGGCACACAAAAGAACACTTGAAAACAAAGTGACTATGTTCAAGACAATACATTTAAAGGAATTTCTTTGTCATCTGGGAAGTCTTTTTCACCAAATAATTTAAATAAATTGCCCATTCAGCCATAAACACTATGAAAAGGTCCCAGGTCAGGGAGAAAGCATTGCCACTTTCTGACTAATAAGAATGCAGTTTAGATGGTATCTGCTTGAGGTTAGTAAGCAGTCTAACAGGTACTTAGCACTAAGAAGGAAAGATTTACTTCAAACACTAACCAAGCTTTGAATGAATGATTTTTTTTTTAAATTTTTTTTTTTTTTAAAGACAGACCTCAGTTCATTCCTCAAATTATTTGTGGCAACAACTTCCTCATTCTCAACTTACATCAATATTTTTTTTCTGGCAGCTTGGCCATTAGCAAGGAAGAAAATGAAACAAAACAAAAAACGAGAGCTGTCGTGTTGATTTGGCAACTGCACACATGCTTTGAAGCATAGAGGCCATAAGCTGCCCTGACTAATCTGCAACAGCTCAGCTTCTTTCCCTGCCTCATCAACACCATGGCACTAAAATGACATGTCCTATTAGAGACCTATTCAAGCCTGAATTAAACAGGATCTTCCATGACCTAATGGCTTTTAGATGATGTCCTAGAGCTCCCCTTCTCAAATACAGAGATGTTTGGGTATTTTGGTAAAGAACCATCAGATCTACCAAGTGGCTGAAGAACTGATGTAAAAGCAATACAATTAAGCATTGTTTGACCTATTGTAATACATACCATAAGTACAAGGTCAGCTTTTAAGCACACAGGCTGTCATGGTTTAACCCCAGCCAGCAACTAAACCCCACAGAGCCACTCACTCACTCCCCCACCAGTAAGATTTGGAATAGAATCAGAAGGGTAAAAGGAAAAAACATGTGCATTGAGACAAAAGCAGTTTAATAGAGAAAGCAAAAGATGCACACACAACCAAAGAAAAACAAGGATTTGATTCACTGCTTCCCATGGGTGGTTCATCCATCTCCAGGAGAGCAGGGCCCCATCACCAATAATGATTACTTGGAAGACAAATGCCACCACTCCAAATGTTTTCTCCTTCCTCCTTTTCCTCCACACTTAATATACTGAGTATGATGTCATACGGTCTGGAATATCCCCTTGGTCATCTGGGGTCACCTGTCCTGGCTCTGTCTCCTCCCAGCTGCCTGTGAACCTTCAACTTCCCTTGCCAACCACAGCAGTAAGAGAAGCATAAAAGGCTGAGGCTCTGTGCAAGCTCTGCTCAGCAATAACAAAAACATCTTCATATTATCAACCTTGTGTCCAGCACAAATCCAAAACACAACCCCATACCAGCCACTGTGGAGAAAATTAATTCTACCCCAGCCAAAACCAGCACACATGCAAAGAAACGCTGTGATCATCCAGCTGTGCTTGATATATGCTGCCTAGAACTGAACTGGCTTAAAAGGGATACAGGCCCAAATGCCCTTTGTTCCAAACACAGCACAGCATGGATTTGTGGATCTAAGTCTATAAGTTGTTATTCTTAAATTGGCCAGAATGGCCCAGTTCAGAGTGGCCCTAGTGTTAGTGCCATCTCCTCTTAATAGAAATGGGTTAGAGAGCAGCAACCTCTATTGTTATGCTGTCAGACATAAAAGCAAGCAAGCTTCTGGAAAGCAGTGAGATGTAGGGTCAAGAATTATCCCACACCCAGATATAGCTGCTAAAATCTGGAAAAACAAGACTGACTTTTTGACTTAACACCTTTCAGTGAGGTTGATGCTATGACTTTTGATAAGGTGATAATTCTAGGGCAGTTTTGACCTTCCACAGATTTGGTAATATAATGGATCCTTTCTGTCATAGCTTCAACAACAGTTGTACTGATATATCATAAACTCAAAAAGACAAGCTAAAATCAAGTAGATAAAAAATTCACCCTGTAAAATTTTCTATACTTGTATCTTTTGAGACTTGTTTCCCAATAGAGAAACAATACTTTGCATAAAATAAAATAAAAGGAAAAAAAAATTTTATTTCCTATCCAAAATGGAAATGTTTAGCAGAATAGTACATCAAACATTGATGAAGACCAAAGTCTTGAGACTTTAATTGCTTAATGCAACATGAGTGCCTAAAGATTACAAGGAGAACATACATCAAGGCTTTCACAATTTGAAGCACCAGGTCTTCGGTCAAATCCCACTGCCTATTGTCTGACTCCTCAGGACTAAATTAATATCCTTCAGGTACATGTTTCCAAGAAATAAATTCCCTGTAGCCTAGGGGAAGCACAATGATCTGTAAGCTAGAAGAATGCATTCTCTTCCTACCTATCCTGGAAGCTGTTTATACTTCCATGAAGAGGTTTGTTGAGGGTAAGCTGAGGTTAAAAGGCTCACTGCCTCATATTAGTACTGGCTTGTTGTGTTGCATGAGGAAACTCATATCCAGTCTGAAGTGAGGATTTAGAGAATTCTAAACCCTGCTGAATGTGACCTCAATCCAGTAGTCTCATGCACTGCCTCACACAGCAAATGCATGAGGTTTGTATGGGGTTTCTATTAGACTACTTGGTATTATTTCTTAGCTAGCTAGGAGTTATGCCATTATTTTGAAATTACAGTAGCCCTTACTTTGACTGACAGAAACTTTCAATGATAAATAGCTTTTAAGTTACTGACCTGTATACAGCTTTCTTTGGATTATACATAAAATGATTCAGATTTGTAGACTTTTTAAAAATTATTTTTGCAGCCTAGGTTATTTTTCAAGCTAAAGAAATATTTTATATAAAATATAATATACTAGAAACTATAAAAAAAAAAAAAAAGGTTAGTTTAGCTCTACACAAGAAATTATGGTAACTGGTCATTTTGACAGGCAATATTTCACTTCAGGGAGCAAGCAGGTAATACTCACCCAGGAAAAGTAGTAATATCTGAATGAGAGTTTTGGGATGGTTTAGTTTCCTCAAAACTTTGCTCAAGGTAATTTGAAATAACTAATTATGCATGATGAGGAGAAACAGCTGTAGAATTTCCTGCTCTCTTTCACATTGTATCTTGGGGTACAGACTGACAGCAGAAACATGACCTGTTTGGGTGCCCAAAAAGGAATTTAGCATCAAAATGTTTGACAAGGGAAGCTATTTCTGGAAGAATGGGGTGAGAAGGGGAGTGTGGCACATTGGTGAAGCAAATATGATGCCACCTCCCACAGTAATTCCATAACATGCTAGCTGACGTAAAATTACATTGACTTCAAAATCATAAAAGATCCCATCCCCTTTTTAAAAATTATTTTGATAAAATAAGAAGTACCCTGTAAAGTTCTGCAAAGTTTAATACCACTAGACACATGATACTAGTTTAGAATCATCTATTCATCATCTATTCATCTCTATTTATAATTCTTATGTTTTGCTACTGATGGGGCACATCTATTAGAGAAAATTGTTGATGTTTACTAGGCTTTCTTTAAAAGGGCACCATCAGTGCTATACTTCCTCCTGCTAAGAAGAACTAGAAGGTATCATTTTTTTCATGACTGCCTACAGTTTGTCAATACAGATTACATTTGAAAATTTATAATTGTATGAAATATAAGAGTTACAAGAGGCACTTCATATAGAATGTTCAAGTTCATGTCACACAAGGGATTCTATTATGGGTTCACTTTTTTTCTGTGTTCTATCTCTATGTAAACTATGCCTTACTTGCCTAACTAGTCTAGGGTAAATCACAGAGTAGTATGGGATTTTTTTTTTTTTTTTTTTTTTTTTTTTAATTCAGTAAGTCAATGCCAAAATCTCTTTATTAAGACATGGAATTTGAAAAAAACCCCACAGTATGTCATCCAGTCACCTTCAGCAAAAATTAGTATCGTATGTGGGAGTATTTTAAGGTGTATTATACTGAATACATGCTACAAATTAGACAGAATGAATAACATGGCTTAGAATATTTGTAAAACTTTTTCAACTCAATTTTTCGAATACACCATTTAATAAACCTTTATGTTCAGTTTAAAAAGAACTGGCATAGTACATACTTAGGAAGTGTAGTTTGGGATATCAAAAAGTTCAGGAATTCCTTCATGACAATGAAGGTTTTTATAATGATTCTTGCTGCTGAGTCTTACTGGACAGGGTTGGGATTTTTTTTTTTTTTTTTTTTTTTCCCTGTCCTGCAGTACAAAGGACTGATTAACTTGAAATAAACAGCATGGATATTTAATCCACTGAAAATAACAGCAGGAATGTTCTTAATCCATTCATTTTAGCTGTTGATTTTATGAGCAGTTCTTTATACAGCAGTGCAACTTGCAGGAGTTTTAAGACATTTTTACACTTCATTTACGTAACACAGGAGATGTGATTTGAGGATATAACAATTCGGAGAATCTCTCTATATTCAAGTAGAATTCTAATTGAGGGTATGAAGTTGCTGCATCATTAAAGTATATGATATCAAGGCAATGCCATGGGTGTCTGTCCTAGACCAGGAATAATAAAACCTTAGCAGCTCACATTCAAAAGGATCATGCTAAGAAAACAGACTACCAAAGACTCGGGGAAACCTTAGATATTAGGAAGATATTTTTTACTGTGAGGGTGATCAGGGTGAACAGATTGCTCAGAGAAATTGTGAATGTCCCATCCCTGCAGATGTTCAAGGGCAGTCTGGATGGAACTATAAGCAAACCTGGTCTAATGAAAGGTGTCTCTGCCCATGGGACTTGGCAGGGTGGTTGAAACTAGATGATCTTTCAGGTCTCTTCTAACCACAAAATTTCTATGATTTTATGCATGGCCTCCTGCTCCAAGGAAGTAACGGCTTGGTTCAGTAGAGAACAAATATAGTACATACCGGGAATGTGAGTAAATCAGAAGTACTTGCACAGCACTAAATGAGCAGGAATTAAGCACATTTAAAAAAAAGATAAATAAAATTCTGAAATAGCTTGCTTTAATAAAAGGCATAATTTTACTGTAGATAGTCCACAGTATAAACAAACTCACTCATATAGCTTGTCTGGCTGTCAGAGTTGGTGATGTGCATATCCTACTGCAACCTGAGAATCAGATGCACAGTCATTACTTACCTGGTAGAAGTTCGTTTCTATAAATATTTTTGTGCGATATGTTATAAAGTAGAGACATAAATTATTACTTTTTAAAGAATATTTCTTGTAGGTCAAAAAATTGAGATGTCCATGATATACCTATCTGAAACACAGTGCCACCTGTGCAGCGTCAGAACAGCAGATTGCCAAGTGCAGCCAAGTAGCAGGACTTATTATGCATAGCCATTGTGCCCTTGGCAAACTATAATTTCAATAGCTAAATACTCCAAGAAGTACTAAAACACACTATCACAGAAACATAGAATAGTTTCAGCTTTTCTAAAGCAGCTTTCTAAACAAATCAGGTTTTCCAATTACTGCTTTTTAGCATGTGCAAAGGCACACAGACCAAAGTCTTAACATATGACTTGACAGAGATATGGAATTCTTGTGTGTATGGAGTTACAGCTTACATTCACAATTGATAAAAAGAAACAAAAAACCTGAAAAAACTTTCTCACTTTCTCTGTTTCGCTCTCTCTTTTTTTTTTTTTTTTTCCTTCTTTTTTTCTTTTTTTTTTTTTTTCTTTTTTTTTCCCCCTTTCTTTCTTTTAAGAGAGAAAGACAGAAACAGGAATTTGTAAGGGATCACTGAATGTCCTCTAGTCAAAATTCCTGCTCATGACTGGGCTAGCTTTAAAATTATATAAGTTGCACAGAGCAGGGTCTTCAGATGAATTTTGGAAATCTCTAAGGGTGAAGATTCCACAGTTTCTCTGAACATTTTGTCCGTTTTCAAACCACTCTCAGTAAGACCCACTTTTCTTATAACTCACCATAATTTCCATTAATGCAACCTGTAACTGCTCTTTTTCTGCAGTGATAAAGAGTCTGTTTCTTTCTGCAATCTGCATTTGAGAAGAGAAAAATGGAGTTATATTCACCATTCCCATCTCTTCTCCTCTTCAGGCTAAACTGGCACAGCTCCTTCAGCTTTTTCTATGTCCTGTGCTGCAGTTAGCTGACAGCCTTAGTGATCCTCCTTTGGACTCTCAAGTTTGTTAATGTTTCTACTGTACCAAAAGTCCCCAAACATGAACCAGTACTCAGGATATAATTCTATCAGTCTTTTGCTGAAAGAATAATCATGTTCCTCAACCAGCGGGTTCTACTCTTGCTAATATAGACTGCTATTGGATGGGGCTACCAATATGGTGTTTGTTTTCATTACCACAAAGTCACACCACTAAAACATACTCAGTTTGGTCCACCAGAACACCCAGCTCTTTCTCTTCAGAGCTGCTCCTATCTACCCAGTCCCCAGACAATGCTGCTCCATGGGTTACTCTGTCTCAGAAGGGTGTATTTGCATCTATTTTTGTTGAGTTTC